>NW_020864096.1:0-39110 GCF_003713205.1 Coffea eugenioides
AGCCCCACCTCTCCCTAAGGCGAACCAAAGGGTTCGGCGGACCGCCTGCCCAACTCTCGTCAGGACTACTAAGATGGTTAAACACAACTCAAAACGTGCTGGAATACAGTAGCGCGCGTAAACAAAGCAAAAATCACGAAACAGAAAAATGAAAATCGAAACGGAAAGTGAATAGTGCCTGCCACATCACAATCCGACCGGGACCCAATCGAATACAAGTAACTTCATATAATCCTAGAAATGGACATATACAAACCAAATATAACACATGAACAAGAGGACACGCTTTTACAAACCACATTCGTATTTTTACAAATCAAAAGGGAACATTTGAATCCAAGTACAATTAGGGTTTCCAACCATTGAGGAGCTATACAAAATATCTAAACTAGCTCCACTCATGCTTCAAAATCACAGTTCCAAAAAGTGGTTCCCTGTAAGCAAAACAAGGATAACGGAACGGGGTGAGCTAGAAGCTCAATGAGGTACCAAAAGTATAACAGTAGAAATCATGAGAAAACACTTTTTGGGCACATATACACATCAAGTAAAAGAAATTAACGAACACCACAATTTAAAGGATACAGGTGGCCCTCAGGAGCCAAATCCCCGTTGCAATACTTGATCCAGCCTCATTGACTCTCCGTCAACGTTTAATGACACACTCATGTCGGTAGACCCCTCTTACGCCAAAATCCCGTTAACCAAACATACCCCTTATCGGTCCCGAACGCCGAACAGGAACAGGAATGGTAATACTCGGGTATACCGGAATCAAGAGTCTCAGTACCCAAAGATTTCCCAGGAACAGCCACCCATGGATTGTCAATTACCTCGACCAAGCCCTTGCTGGCTCGATTTAATTAACTCCCAATGAGGTTGAGCTCAAGTTAACAGGAAGATCGTTGGACACACTTCCAAACGATCTCATAACAAGCGCAAGTAACAAGTTCAAGTTCATAACAAGTACAAGTAATAGATTCCAGTTCATTCAGTACAGGCAAGAGAACGAGTGTGATAAAGTACACCCTCGTCTCATTTAGAATAACAGAGTTCATAGTTATCCATGTCACACATTTCAAGTATAGATGAACCAATTAAACAACAATTCAGGGGAGTGGTACACTCACCAGTTAAAGCAGAGTTCAACCAAAGTAGGGCTCTAATCACCAAGAAACCCTAGAATAGCCAAGGTAAACAATTATGGTTCCCATAGCCACAATTCCAGTAAATAAAATGCACAAATGAGGCTCGACTACAAATCGTAGACCTCGCCAACTAATTACTCATACAAGTGTGCAAAACATGATTTCGGGAACAAAAAGGTAATATGAAAACTTAGGGCTCGAACAACCCCAAAAGCCTATCTTATATATATCCCAAATCAAGCCAAACTCGAAGGAATCCAACATTCCCAAAATTTGGACAGCATATCCCCTACATTTCCTTACTTTTCCATCCTGCAAGCAACACCAATTCATCTCAAATCAACCACATACACATTATAGACTATAGAATACACCTTTCGGCACAATAAGCACAACTGAAGCTACAATTATTGGATTGAAACGAATCTTATGGCATTTTGAAGCCAAAAACATAAACCTACATTTCTTATGAAGACCTCCAAAGCCAAATCATGCATTTTCATGGTCAAAAAATGGAAATCTCCACGAAAACAGAAATCTGTTCGCGAAACAGGGTTCATGGGCAGTCAAGGGTATTTCGGTCATTTCATAGGCTACAGTGCTCCGATTGAGCTGAACTTTTGCAGGAAGCTAGTTAACATCATTTCCTACAACTTTTATGTTTTAACCTAAGTTTGATTCAGCCTCTAACATGCACTAATAAAGCCAGTCAAAACAGGGCAGATTGGAACCATAAAACTGAAATTTTCCGCACAAGCTGAAATTTTCCGCAAATAACCGTAATTAACGCACAAGGGATTCATTTAACACAATTTAAAGCCATCAATCCAAGGCCAACCATAATCATCATATGAAAACAGAAAAATCCCCAAAAAAAACAGAAATTTAGATAACTCCACCTTAATCCATGAAATCTTCCACAAAGTAGCATCTATAACAACTATAAGCCACTACTTATCAATTAATTGAAGTAAAGAGGAAGTTTGTAAGCAAAGTACCTTGACACCTCAAGAAAGATGATAACTTAGGGGTTTGTCCTCCAAATCAACTCCACCAAGACCTTGAAACTCCCTTAGCAAGTCACTTTAGTGGACTAATTCAAGGTTTAATCGGCTAGATTTCAAGATTTGTGCAAGAAATGGAAGATATAGTTGAAGCTTTCTTTTCTTTTCTCTCAAGGTGAGGTTCGGCCAAGAAGGATAGGAAATGAAGATGATTTGGGTCAAAATTATTCTTTTAGTAAAGGTAAGAAAGTTAGGCAAGTCAACCGTCCAATCGGGTCGCGACACATGGCACTCTTAATGGTTAAAGCTTATCCTTTTATCTCTCTATGATTAATCCATCTAAGTAACCGCTAATTATCTCTTAATACCTAGTAAATTAATCCCGGTATACAAAACGTAATCTAATTGGTTGAATTTATCGCACTTAACTCCACTAGCGGGTCCCACGTCCAATATGCACTTCTAATATCTCATGAACTAACTTATACTAGAAAAATAATTTAAAAACTATATTTATTTATAAAAATATCTCTAAAGTTAACATAATAACAAAATTATAGAAAACGGGTGCAAAGAAAGAAAATAAGGCCTAGAAATTCAGAAAATTTTCGGGTTCTCACATTTAGAATCCACTAAATTTACCTAACTATGGATGAAATAGCCAACTATCACTCATGCTCTTGTTTTGCTAATGCTGCATTTCACTCAAACCATTGGAATTCACTCTCGCCAATGAACCGAACTTAGTCAACACTATAGTTTCTGTACTCTCGTGGTGAAATCCAAAGTGAAAACTTAATCTAGATCTAGAAATACCCAAAATATCCACCTAAGTGGGCCACTACTTTTGTGTACCAACTCCTTAGGTTTCACCTATTCTACTCCATCATTGTCAACTATTCTCATAGATTAACAACAACTATCATGACTTGTAAATGGTGATCAAGCATTTATAAGGATTAAAGCAAAAATAAGTGAACTAGTAAGTACAAGATATAGCAATAATCAATTTAATTCAAACATAATCAAGTGACAAATAGGTTCATCTATCCCTCGAATAAGCAGATTTATCTAGATATAGTAGATTTAACAATAAAGTTCATGTTTTCAATTTTACTAAGCATTAATGCCACAACAAAGAAAGTAAAGAGAAAAAAAATGCTAATTCAAGTGAAGAAACAAGATCTTCAAACTTCATCGTCTTCATTGCCACCCAAAATACATTGCACATCAAGAGTTTTTTCAAGTTCTTAAAGAGAAAAAATATGAAAACTAGATCTAAAAACTATCAGAGAAAAGATAAGAAAAAGCTCTCTTTTTTTCTCAACAACTAATCTCTCTCTTCAATAATGTGTTTCTTCTTTTTAAGGGTCAACAAAAGAAGCTCCTATATCCTCCAAAAGTTGATACAAAATGTCCTTTTCTGTCTTATACAAGAAAAAGAAAGAAAGAGAAACCATACAAGTTGGCAAGTTGCAACCACCATGAATCCCTGGATCGAATCCCTTGAGGGATTCTCCCAGAGATTGTCAAGAGCAAATGATTCACTGGCCACAAACCGTGGGAGAAACTGCGAACAGATTATCCCACGTTTGTCTCTAGTTTTTCTTCTTCATTGTTTCTTTCTTCCAAGTTTCATCCTTTTCTTGTACCATTTCTGTTAGCTATTGTTATGACTCCTCAAACTTCTCATTCTCGCTCATTTCACATCTAATTAAGCTTAATCATTTTACCTACAAAATAAAAAAAAATTGCAAGTAAAATTATAAAATCACAACTAATCCATTAATCACTTAAGGTGCAAATTAGTGACAAAACATGGACAATTTATACCAATTAATCTTACAAACGGACACAAAACCGATATGAAACACATTAAAAAAGATTACAAATTTAGACATTATCAACTCCCCCACACTTGAATTATTACTTGTCCTCAAGTAATATCAATGACTAATCACTACACAACCAATGATCCAAGTGCTTAGCCAATAACATGCTTTTTCAAATTCAAATCCCATAACTCAGTAATCTGTCATTATGCCATCATTCAAATTACACAAAATACTCATAACATCTAGTAATGGAGAGAAAATTATACTCGAATTTAACCATGTTCAATTCAATCTCTCACCCTAATCTACCTCCACAAATAAGCGACTCTTACATTCAAATGATTATGAATACTCTCCTACAATCAGTTTTCCTCAAATCTTAAATTTAAAGAGGGAAATATTCACACAAACTTTTTCCAACTACTTAAGTTATGAGAGTATATTTTTATGTGAAGATTGACACTTTTAGGTGAAGATCTCTTGTTACTCAACACTCGCATACTTAAGTCACTTAACTACTCCTAATTCAAGTACCTTTTTATGTGAAAGTCAATATTTGTAGATGAAAACTCTCGATTATTTAGTACAAAAATCATTGGAGTGACACTCTTATTTTACACACTTTTCTTTTTTTTTTATTTTTTTCAAGTGAAGAAACATAATCCCTTTTAAAGTAATATATAGAATATCACTTAATTGACTGTATCGATCACTTAGTTGTAGATTTAAATAAATGAGGGAGAAATCTCATTAAACAAACAAATATAAGCATAATTTTTCTACTGTACCAAATATATTTTCTAAAATGCAAAAATTCTAACCACATAATAACTAATTTTAAGTTAAATGGGAAATGAATCATTGAAAATCATATTCCAAAATCCAACAAGTAGAGGAGTTAACTTCTTGAAAGTCAAATTTTGTTGACATTACTCAAACATTTTGGGCCATCTTGAAATTTTGAAAAAGATTTTAGAAAAATTTTGATAGAATTTTCCCTTATAACTGGGCGAAACTCCCTGCCAGCAAACCTAAATTTCAAAAAATTTTCACAAGGCAATATTTCCAAAATAAATTTCAACACTTTCAACATAAATTCAGTCAACAATCATCACCATAAAGCCACAAAAAGTTCAAAACTAATCCCCTAAACCTATTCCTCTCCCCCACACTTAAATTTCACATTATTCTCAATGTGAAGGATAGGAAAAAGATAAAAGAGAAAACAATACTCCTCTTGTTTCAAGTAACTATCGATTAAGATCAAGTGACGATATCCTCCCTAGATCAAGTTTCACAAAGTCAAAAGAAGAAGAAGCCATCCTGGCCCTAATGCTCATGTCTCTCTACTCCCTTCATCTCATTGGTGAGGCTATATGGCCAGGTGTTGTTCAATGTTTTGGAGATGTTCAGCATTTTGTTGAGTCTCCCGAATACTTTGATCAACTTAGCTTTGATACATAGGAGTTTATCCCAAAGCTGTTACCATGTAGAGCGGTATCACCAAGCGGCTGTCGAGCAACTTCCTCTTGAGCCGATGTTGTGCGCCACTTGTCCCCTCACCCTAAACAAAAACTCTACTAAAGTCAATGTTAATCTTTAACTTTCGACATGTAGTCGTCCCAAAAATACTAGTGGAATCCATCAATGATTGAAGAAGATTGGTGAGAGTTACTATCTTTTTTTCAAATGCTAAAGTGAGATAATGGGCATATGGCAAGGCATGCTAAGGATCATTATTTCAGGCAACTGTCTACATATGATTGATAATAATACTCCCCAATGACAAACCCGGGATAGTTTCCAATCCGTGGACTATCTTATCTAAAAAATAAATATCACTCACTCTATCTTCATTAAACCCACTTGACTTTAGAAGGATACTAGAATCACAGAGGTAGAGAAAAGGGTGATAGTCTTCTTTAAATGATGAAGTGAGAATTGAAGATCATTTAGATGTTCGAGTGGTAGAATACTCACTATCCAATTGAGCAAGTGCTTCAGAAATCTTCCATTCATCACCTTGCAATGATTGAAATGCCTTCTTAAATTGAAAATCAGGTCCCTCATTACACACATCACCTTGCAATGGTTGAAATGCCTTCTTAAATTGAAAATCAGGTCCCTCATTACGCACATTAAGCCAATTGAAAGCATCAATTCATATAAGAATTATAGTCTTGCCTCTAACCTAACTTTTAATCATATCAGGTGCACGAATATTATACTTGGTTTTATCTACTACATTTGCATAAAATTCTTGAACAACATCTCTGTAGTAGTAATTGGGTAAATTGAAGAAACCACCCCATCCAAGCCTTGCGAACTGAACCCTAACATGATAGTGATTCTTAACATTAGATGCAATATCTTTCTCGACTAGTACTTTAGCCTTGAGCCGGTAATTGTACCATACTTCATTCTCAGCAGAAGTGAATCTAATCTTGTCATATGGTGGCCTCGTCTCTTGCTCCTCCTCCTCTTGTTGTTATTCCTCTTCTCCCTCAGAGGAAGTTGGTTCACCTATAGGTAGTTGTCACCTTGCTTTCTTTTTAGTCCGAACAACCTGTGTGGTAGAAGTGGAAGTGACATTTGTTCACTTAGGAGGATTTGACTTGCCAGCAGCAATTTTAGGATGAACCATTGAGCTATAAAAGTTAGAACATTGTCCAAGAAAATTTCAAAAAATTAAGAAAAACACCAAAGGAAATCATCCCAAATATCATGAATAATCCTAACACTATGCATTATGTTCTCAATACACATAATCAAGACAACCCATAAGCTCTTCAAGTATTCGAGAAGTTGCACGTTAGAAATTTCATTTACCATTGTACCACAAGTTCAAACTTCTCCATTATCTTCATATATAAAAAACTAAGCACTTATACATCATAAAAATGCTATATAATGCCAACAATAAACATAATGAAGCTTAAACAAATTGCTCATAAAAATTGCCTATTTATTAAAGAACTTAAGAAATGGCAATTTGCTTAATTCCCAAAATTGCACCAGTTCCAACCAAAATGAGCAAAGTAACATGCTTATGGAAGTTAAATGAGCTCAACCAAACATCTAAACAACAACAAACTTAACCAAAATTTATCAAGAATTTTGTCCAAAAATGGGAAAAAAAAATTCAACAATGGAGAAATGTAAATGACCTAAATAAAATAAAGGCAAGAGACTTACTTGGAACTTGTTAAGTGATGAAATGCAAAGCAAATGATACAAGAAGCCTCAAAAAAATTCACTCCAATCAACTTCCAATTGAAAGAAATGAGATTCTAAAACCCTAGGATTTTTACCTCAAATCTTCAAACTTTGCTATTTTTTATGATGATTGTTGCTAGAATGTTGCTCATCAGATGTTTTTGTGTGATTTGGTGATGATTTGAAGGGTTTTAATGGATGGAAATTGAAGAATAGAAGTTGGTTGATGAATTTGTGAATATGCTCGTGAGAAAGGAGGAGGAAAATGAAGAAAATTCTGTCACTGAACTAAGTAAAGCTACTGTCCATCACGAAACCGCGAGTGGATTCCATAGAATCTGTAGCGGTTTCTGACTGGTAGCTTGAAGACGAATTTTTTTTCTATTGCCCTGCCAAAACCACGCGTAGTTACTTCTGTAGTTACTTCCATGGTTACTGTCCAGTGCATTCGAAGAAGAAATATTTTTTTTGCTGCCCTGGTGAAACCACAGATTGAATCCCTTGAGGGTTTCTCTGAGGGATTGTGGGCAGTGGCTCATAAAAAGTTTCTTTGTCCAACACTAAGAAAAATATCTTCCAAATCAACTTTCCCTTGTTCAAACAAGATCACCTTAACCCTTAACAGTACAAACACAATTCACTCACCATATTTTTAACTCATGACACGCATTTACATGCATTATAAGCTAGAATTAACATCAATTGTTCAGAATGCATGCAATGCCTAAAATATAAGTATAAACATGAAAACTCTCTCAATACTTCATCCAAAAGCAAAAATGCAATATTGGCCACGTTCGCGACTCTACTGGACCTTGTAACCTACAAAATAGATAAAAACACACATTACACTATGTAAATATGAAAAACACATAAAATACAAGAAAAAAATTAAATCATTGGTTTGCCTTCCAACCAGCATTTTGTTTTAAGTCGGTAAGTTTGACTTTTTACCATTCATTTTAAATGAATAGATGAGCCCCCCAAGGAATAAACTACCTCTTTTGGAACTATCTCACCTGTTAAGTAAGCCTTCAATCGCTACCCATTCATCTTAAATGGCTCACTTTTACCATTTGAAATCTCTACTGCTCCATAAGAAAAAATTCTTGTGACCTCAAATGGACCAGACTATCTAGATTTCAGTTTGCCCGGAAACAATCTAAAGTGTGAATTATAAAGTAGCGCCTTTTGTCTGACCTCAAATTGTTTATAAAGAATTTGCTTGTCATGCCAAAACTTCACCTTTTCTTTGTATATCTTGGCATTCTCATATGAAATCAAATGAAGTTCTTCCAATTCCCTCAATTCCAGTAATCTCTTCTTATCTGCAAGACAAAATCCTTATTAATAGCCAATATGCCTTATACTCAATCTCCACAGGTAAGTGACAATTCTTTAAAAAATTAACCGATATGGCGACATCCCCATTGGAGTCTTAAAAGCCATCTTATAAATCCATAAAGTATCATCTAATTTTTTTGTCCAATTCTTCCTCGACTTATTCACCACTTTTTCTAAAATGAGTTTAAACTCTCCATTGGCCAACTTCACTTGGCCATTCGCTTGAGGGTTATGAGTAAGTGAGGTTTTATACCTACAACCATATTTAAGCAACAAAGTGTCAAATTGTTTATTACAAAAATGCTTACCTTCATCGCTTATAATGGCTTTTGAAATTCCAAACCTGCAAAATATGTTATTTTCTAAGAACAACTTTAGCATCATTAGTGGGTGATACAATAGTTTCTTCCCATTTAGGCACATAATCAACCATTACAAGTATATACTTATTATTACAAGAACTCGAAAATGGCCCCATGAAGTCTATACCCCACACATCAAAAACTTTTACTTCCATAGAAATAGTCAAAGGCATTTCATTCTTTCTAAAAATATTGTCAGTTCTATGACAGTCATCACAACTTTTGACAAAATTTCTAGTATCTTGGTACATAGTTGGCCAATAAAACCTTGATTGCCATATCTTTGCCACTGTTTTTTGATGTACTAAAATGTCCTTTAGTTTCAAAGCTGTGACAATGCAATAAAACACCATGTATATCTTATTCAGGTATACACCTTCTTATCATCCGATCGGCATAGTGGTTGTAAAAGAATGGCTCCTCCCAGAAGTAATGCCATCATGAAGGAATTTCTTCCTTTGGTTATAGTTCATTTTCCTTGGAATTACTCCGCTAACTGCATAGTAAATCGGCATACCATGGTGACTTTTTTACTGCTAGCAAGAATTCATTCGGGAATTCGTCCTTGATGGGAATTTGATTTTTCTGTGAGACATGTTCAAGACGAGAAAGATAGTCTGCCACTAGATTCTCCGATCCTTTTGTATCCTTGATTTCCAAGTCAAATTGCTGCAATAGTAAAATCCAATGAATTAGTCATGGTTTTGGATCCTTCTTGCTCAATAAATATTTCAAAATTGCATGATCCGCATAAATGATAACTTTAGATCCTACTAAGTAAGATTTAAATTTATCTAATGCAAAAATAACTGCCAAGAGCTCCTTTTCTGTAGTTGCATAGTTAAGTTGCACTTCATTAAGCAGTTGACTTGCATAATAGATCACATGCAACCTTCCTTCTCACTTTTAACCAACAAACACCCGTATAGCAAAGTCACTAGCATCACACATTAACTCAAACGGTATGCTCCAATCAGGTGATGCCATAAATTGGTGCAGATATCAGTTCATTCTTCAACCTATTAAATGCTAACAAACATTTATTATTAAAATTGAAAGGGACATTCTTGTTGAATAAATCACACAAAGGCATAAATATTTTGAAGAAATTCTTAATGAATCGCCTATAGAACCCAGTATGTTCAAGAAAGCTCTAGATTCCCTTAATGTTGCTAGGTGGGGGCATCTTCTCAATCACCTCTGATGAGCGCGGGGTATACATATATTAATTAACTCATTCATAGTCAAGTTTTATATTTATAAATTCCTAATATCCCACACGTGATTTTTCACAAGTATACGAGTGGTGATTGAGTATAAGAAAGATTATCAGTTACCGGTGATTTTCGAACTCCTTTATATTTAGACTATTACAAATGCAAAAAATTAAATATACACTACAAACATGAAATAAAAAAAATAAAAATAACAATATAAAACTCTTAGAGGTATGGAATTCCTAACAACTCTCGCAAATGAAATTATTGGTTAAATAAATGCTATTATATTGGCTAATTATGGCGTAATTTTCTAATGTATGTGAAACCTACATTCGTAGTGAATCTACTATACTTATAATTAAGTCATAACTACTCTCGTAGTTATGAAATTAATTACAAGGTCATTTCTTCTATGAAATTACATGAAACAAATCACTAAAACCACAAAGGTGCTATTCTACTCTAGTGAGTTAAATCCCTAGGTTTATCACTTTCTTGAACTAGTGTTAAATCCCAATTCTCACTGCAAACTTAACACTTTAAGATTATCACAATTAATGGTCGGTTAATCATGATAAAAAATCAAAAGTGATAAATAACTTGTTTAAAATAATATCATCAAATAACAAAGTAAATAACACAAACAAGATATAGAAAGTTTATCCATAACTCTAGGCATAAATTTTAACTAAACATGAAGAACAAAATCTAAACTTGTATTATAGCTAAACATGAACTTAAATACAAAAGAGAAAGTGATAGGAGAGAAGTCACCCTTGTCACATAAGGTCTAACTCTCCATCTCTGCTCCTCAAATTTTCATCCAAATCTATCTATACATTCAAAATAGAAAAACTACACTAATTATACTAATTTATTCTAACTAATGAACTAAGAAAATTCTAGTGAAAGCTACATTTTTATGGAGTTTCTCTATTCTTCCAAAGTTATCAAAAATGCTCTCCAAAAGCCTCTATTTATAGAGGAATTCAAGCAAAAGACAAAGTGTTAAATCATGTTAAGATTCTCCTTGAGCCTATAAACAAGCTAGATTTGAGATGTACAACTTCTTTGGCTACTGTCCTGGTCCGTTTCCACCAAAATTCTTGCAAAAAAAATGGGTCATAAAACTTGTATGAACAAAGCACAAGTTGCAACCAAAATTGAAGAATACGTGACCTCGAAAACGCGACCTAAGGTCGCGTATTGTACCGCACGTCTTGCCTTTTTGCAAGTTTGCTCAATTTTGGTTAGACTTCATTCTTGTTTTGTTTTTGTACCAACTTCCCTTGATATTTTTTCAATGATGGAGGCTGAACTACCTCTTGTACAAAACATAAAAGTTGTAACCTTTTGAATTAGCTTTTCAATGCATTAAGAATCATCCAATTTGGAGCCCTGTAGATGGACTTTGAGGTCTTCATAACAAATGTAGAACTATGTGTTAGTTTCAAAATGGTACAAGAATCATCTCAATCCACTATGTGTTAGAACTATGTGTTAGTTTCAAAATGGTCTAACAATCACCTCAATCCAATACTTGTACCTCAAGATGTAGTCGAAATACCAACAGGTGTCAAAACTAAGAAACTTCATTTCTTTACTATTAATTGCATTTCATCTCTTGCACTTCTTATTATTTTTAAAACCACTTTAAATCATAAACATTCATCCAAATATCTTCTAAACTCACTCCATTTGATGATTGAATCATTAAACCTACAAAAATATGAAATTTTCACCGTTAAATTCATAGAAATGCAACTTTTGATGTTTTAACCATAAAATGCATATTTTCACTAAAAATCTAGTTAATTTGTTATAAAAATAATTAAAAAACTCCAAAACTAAATAATAAAACACATTTAAAACACTCAAAATATACACTTATTTAATTCCTCCACACTTGAACCATGACTAGTCCTCAAGCAATAAAAAATACAAACCAACAATGATCCAAAATTTTGAAAATAAACAATGTGCACAATTAAACTTCATTTTCTCTAAACAAGGTAAATAACCATTATGCAATCATTCAATTAAACTCAAGTACTTATAATATCAAGTAAAGGAGAGCCAGTTATATCATAATTGTAACTAGTTAAAGTCAATTTCTCATCCTTTTCCAATTTCACAAGCAAGTAACTCCTATTGGCAATAAAAATGCTATTTAAACCCATGATCATCTTCTTATTCAAATTTAAAGAGGGATTTATTCATATGACATAGTTAAATGTTATTCAAGTTGTGAAAGTGCCTTTTGACGCGAATAGCGACATTTTTAGATGAAAATCACCGTTACTCAATCACCGATTACTCAATACTCACATTCTCAAGTTATTTTGCATACTCTTAATTCTAATACTGTTTTACGTGAAAGTCAATATTTATAGATGAAAACTTCCAGTTACTAAGTATAAAAACCATTGGAATAGAACAACTTTTATTCTCTTTTTTTCTTTTTTTGCTTTTTTTATATATATATTTCAAAGTAAAGATAATAATCATTCCCTCAAATGAATAATCATGAGGAAAGTATTGTACTTATTGACCATATTAATCACTTAACTTATAAAATCAAGTGAAGAGAAGATATTTTATCAAACATGAAAAGTTTAGACATAATTGTCTCCACTTTTCAAGATATATTTTTCTATAAATGCACAAATTATAATCACATAATAGTCATTTTCAAATTAAATGAGAAAAGAAGTTTTCAAACTACATATATTTATCTCAAAAGTAGAAGGCATTTGAGTTACTAATGGTATGGAACTTGTTACTCTTGGATAAAATTGAAAAATTTTGAAACCTTTTAGGGCAATTTTATAATTTTGGACAAGATTTTGAAAAATATTTGGCAGAGTCTCCCCTTAAAAATGGATAAATCTCCTTGTCAACAAACCCAAGTTTAAAAATTTTCTAAGCAGAATAACATTTCCAAGTACAAGTCCAATATTTGTAATCAACAAATCAATCACATGCATTTCATATAATCACAATTCTTCCTCTACATTTAACATGCACATTGTCCTCAATGTCTAAAAAAAATCAAGATAATGAAAATAATACTCCTCTAATGCTGCGATTGACGTATCATGAAGTGTCACAAACCGTTGTCTGCTTATCTCCAAAACTTCATGAATTTCATTGGATAACCATTAGTAATTACACCTAAGAATTGAAAATGAGAAACAAAGGTGATAACAAAGGCAATAATAAATATAAAATGGCAATTCGTAACTCTACGCCTTTGTTTTGGTGATGTACCCATAGAAAATACACAAGAATCTACTCAAGGTATAATAAAATATTTCACTTCACGTATTCAAAAGTTTTCATCCAATCATGCTTTATATGAAGATTAAGCAATAAATTTCAATTTAAATGCATCATTTTCCTTTAACTAGATAAACTAGTCATTTTCTAATTATAAACTCAAATTTGCTAAAATGTCACCATATAATGAATGTATACATGCAAGCATCATGAACATGTCACATTGCAGCAATTTGAACCATCCAATTATACTTAACAACATTTCAAACTAATTATTACATTTGATCATATAATAGGAATATGAATAAATTGAAACATTGCATAGATCATCACATTCCCACATTTGATCATCTAAACATGCTTAAAAATGTTAAATAAGTATAATGGATCTTATATACATCAACAAATAACATCACAAATTCACCATTCAAAGTATGTCATTAAACTCAAAAGATATGCGAATGGTGAATTAAATTTAAGAAATTTACTTCAAAATGGTAGACTAATCTTTGGTGATGCAAATGATGTAAAAAATCCTATGAAACACCCTTAAATTGACCTCCAATTGCTTGCAATAGAAACTATTAACCCTAACATTAGTCCTCTTTAAAACCGAATTTTGAGTTGTTTTTCTTAGATTTTAATCGGTTAAAAAGGTTCTATGAAGGTCAAATGATGTTTGATTGATGATTTTTTGCAAAGATATGTGTATAAGAAAAGATTTGTGAAGTGTGTGTGAGACTGTGTGCAAAACGTGAGGTGAAGAGAAGGTGGAAGAAGAAATGGAACTCATGTTTTGTGCCTTTAATACAAGAAGTGAAAATACGACCTTGAAAATGTGATTTGGAGTTCATGTTTTTGAGCTCACGTTTTCTGCTTTAAGTTCATAGAAGACAAAACATGATTTCAAGAAAACGTGACCTTTTAAGATTGCATTTTCTGTTGAAATATTGCAGAAGATAAAACGCGACCTAAGGTCGTGTTTTGAGCCAGCGTTTTATTTATTCTGCAGTTTTTCTGCAGAAATTTCTAACTTTCTAAAATTATACATGTGACCCAGTTGCTCAAAAATGCATTCTAGATCAATATTTTATGTCAAAATAATCAATGCACGCACATATAAAATGATCAAAACATGTATTTCTACCCTCTTTAATGAATCAAAAACAACATTTGCTCAAATTGAAGGGTTGAGTTTCTTGATCAAATTTCACTTTTTTCACCTCATTTGGTCACCTTAACTTCTATTTCCCAATCCTACAAAACAAAAACAACAAAATAACTTAAAAACATACTTTAAACATAAAATCACATCAAATTAATATAAATTATCAAAATATTGGATTGCTTCCCAATTAGCATTTTTGTTTAAAGTCGTTGGCTCGACTATATAGCCTCATTTTTCAAAGAGCCTTTGTCAATGAATAATCCACCTTTAAAGGATGAGATGGATCAAAAAATGGTGATTTAATTTCAAAAGTCTTATATTCTAATGATGTGAGAGGTAGAAGTGACTTACTTATCTTAAGTGATTCATAGGTTTTATCTTAAATGTGTGTCACTTGAGTACTCACCAAAGGAATGTCCATATAACCTTTTTGGGCATCATGACCTTGGAACCTTCATTTGTACCACACTTCTCAAGAGGGGTTATATATATATATATATATCATTCATGCTTACTTCTTGAGGTCCAAACTTCATTTCAAAGGCATTATCATGTGAAATGGACATTTTCTCATTGAAACATAGATTAGATCATCATTTTTATCAAAACACAATCTATTTTCACATGCAACATGTTCACTATCCATGCTAGGGTCATTTTGCATATGATTAGAAGAAATAACTTCACACAAAACATATAAATGACCTTGTATTCTACTAAAGTGAAAAGCTAATTCATCTAATCTTTTCTCAATCCTATCAAAACAGTCAGAGGTTGTATTTGCAAGTTTTTTCTATAACTAATTCACAAGATGACTTAGATTCATATTGGATATACTCAGGTGGTTAATCATGAAAACATTGAGAATCGCGATAAGTATATTGATTATCCCAACCATAAGCATGCGAATTACCCCAATTAGTTTCATATTGATCAAAACAAAAATTGCAATACCTAAATTCATCAAAATAATCCATATTTTGTACTTGTCTACATGTATGAGTAGTACAATAACCTCCAGACAAGTCACAAATCACATGATAAGAATTGAAAGTATGAACATTCCTATTTTGTTCAAGCATATTTGTAATGGTATCCAATTGAACTTTTAACATTATAAAATCAAGTTTAACCTTTAAACTCCTTAAACCGTTTTCAAAAGACATACCTTCGGAATATCTTGGCTACCTATATTCAAGGAGCTTTACACTTGGTAACAATCCATTCCGATCTTCCACTTCTCAAGTATTGTTTGCCCATGTGTTCTACTCTCTTCGAATCTCTAAACATGCTTCCAAAGTTACTCAAAAGCAATTTTAGTCAAGAAAAATAATTGACTCAACACATTTAAAAAAAACACTACATACAAAACAAATGATTCGACAAGACACTACACACAATAATTAAGAATCTATGTGAGGCCCCAGTTCGTTCTACGTCAAGATATTCATTAAATGGGCGGTAACGTTTGGTTTTGGGAGTATTTCGAAAACCCTAAGTAGGGATTAAGATTTAAACCCTAAGTTCCGGTTAAGATTGAAAACCCGTTTTTCTACATTTTCTTTATTAGAAAATTCCCCAGATAATTTTATTTGAGTAAATAGAGTTTTTAGATGATTTTTCTAGTATTAGTTAGTTTTTGAGGAATTAAGAACGTATATCGGACGTGGGACCCACTAGTGCGAAAAGTTCGGAAAAATTCGGCCAATAAGGTTAAGTTTCGGATACTGTGTAAAATTTATCGAGTGTTAAGAGATAAGTAGAGTGTGTGAAATGATTGATGTGAGAGAGAAAAGAAAGGATAGGAATGCATTAATGGTGGTGACAAGTGTCACCATTTCATTGGAGAAAACTTATGAATTACTATTTCATTTTTTTTGACTTTTGACCAAGTTGTTAAATATCTTCAAAAATCACCAAAATTCACCATTTTCTTTTCCCTCCATGGCCGGCTCTCCCTTGGGCTAAGAAGAAAGAAATACTTCACCATTTTAGCTTCCATTTGGTTCAATCTTCCAAAAACAATTGCCTAGATTAGTTTCTACTCCATAAAATCTTTCTAGTTGGTGTTAGTGGTTGATTTGGTGAAGCTTTTTGGAAGAGTTAAGGTGTCCAACATCTCTACCTCTCTTGTTACTAGGTGAGTGGTGTGTGTATCTTCCTCCTTCACTTAATAAAGCTTAGGTTATGCTTAGTAGTGGCTAAAGTGATGATATATATGGTTTATTTCTTGGTTTGAAGTGATTTGGTGAAGTTTTCATTTTGTTGATGAATTTTCTGGTTTAATGTGGTCATGGTGTTGTGGTTGTTTATGATGATTGATAATGAGGGGTTATGACTCTAGTAGGTGTGTTTGATAGGAAATTGCAATCAATTTCTGGTTTGGAAGAATTTCAGCAAGTTAGGGTTTTTGGTTGGAACATTCTGCCCGTTTTTTTTGCTCCTAGATAGAAGCCGAATTGGACTTTGCTCAAAACATGAAGGTTGTAGGTATTGATGAGGTTGAAGTGCCTGCAAAATTTCAGGGCATTTGGAGTAGTATAGAGTCAGTTATGCCGTTTTTACTGTTGCTGTTTTTGGTGAACAGAATGTCCGAACTGCGATAGTATTTGTCTGTTTTGACTGGAATTGGTTTGGATTTTGTTGTTGGTGTCTTCTGATGAAATGTAGCTTGATGTCTTAGCTTTCATATGCCTTTGGAATCAATGCATTTGGACATGTGTAGGCTGAGATTGACGTATTACAGTTTTGTGTGATTTGGGAACCTGCATTTACGGTTCTGGGTTGGTTTTCTGCATTTTTGACCTAGTTGTGCTAGGATTTGGATTGAGAGGCCTTCTACATTGTTGTAGCCTCTTATGTCCTGGATATCCCTGTAAATTTTCAGGATGAACGGAGTGGTATAACCTGAGTTATAAACGAAATACTCAGACCTGTTTTGACCGTCAAATTCTGTTCTGTTCTTATATCCGGACAGTTTACGACTGGAACTTTGGCTTCACGTTTGACTAGGTTACAAGCTGTTTGGGCTTGCGACCAAAACACCAAACTTATAGCCCTATATCAGAGCTTTCTAACGCCCTTGGAATTTCATGAATCGGATTTATAAAACCTGAGATATAGCCGAGCAAATAAGGCCTGGCCGTGAAGATGACCATTTTCTGGTCAGATCTGTTTTGGTCTTGATGACCAATTTCCGTTCCGAATTTGGATTACCGACCTTCATGAAAGTTGTTCCATTTGGAATGAACTATCTAACTGCCAATTTTCAGCTCTTTTGACCATGTGTAGCATAGAAAACAGTTCGCACTCAAAACTGACCATTTGTGCATTGGCCAGATTTCGTAAGTGATTGTGTTTGGTTCATTTGGGACTGAAGCCTCCAGTTTCAGTTCTGGATGTCTTCATAACAGTTGTTGTTCATCCTTTAAGCTTCGATTTGGCATCTCATACGCCTTAATCCGATATTCGAAGCTCAACTTATGGGTAAACTAGAAATGAGTATCAAATCTGCCGTTTCCGTTTCCGTCCGTCATATTTACGTGCGCGCGTGTCATTTTGCCGTTTTGCTTGTTTTGGATCTGTTAGTAGTCGTTTGTGATATTATGTGATAAAATCTTCTATTTCAGACCGTGGTGAGTTAGGCGGAGCCGGTGGGGCCCACTACTAGCGAAAACGCGCGAAGCGATTTTGTTCTTGTACTGCTTTTGGTATTTTGAGTAAGTATTCAGGCCAGTTTGATGTGTTTTCTTTGCTATGTGTTTGAGATATGTGAAAAGGGTACTTAGGCGAGGGTGTACTTTATCTCACTCGACCTAAACCCTAATTTGAATGTATAATTGTACTTGGCATATGTATATGAACCTTTTGGAACCAAAACCCTTGAGCTTGTGGCTCGGGGCGACTTTCGAGTAAAGTTTGTGAATTTTGTGAAGTTTGTGAGTTCGTGGGCCCGATCTAAGACCTGTTTGGACTATTCGAGCCGGTTAGGGCTTGGTCGAAGTCAGTCCAACTTGGTCTGAGGTCACCAAGTTTGTAGGTTCATGTTATGAACCAATTTTGTGAATCCGGTTCACCGAGAAGGTGACCAAGTTTGTGACCCGAGCTTGTGACTCAAGCTCAAGTTTGTGATTTCGTTCGCCCGGGCAAGTTTGTGAGGTGACTGGCCAGTGAGGGTGATAAGGTGTCGGTGGGTGTACAAGTGAAGTTCTACGGACTATTATTTGCGGTCGACGGAGTGTCGGCAGGAGATCACACATGGCACATGAATTGGCTTTGGAGCCACCCGTATCCTTATTATATGATGTTGTTCTTTTCTGCTTTTGCTTTACTCTTATTGTGTAATTGTTGCTACGTGAATTTACGCTTTTGCCCCTGTTTACTTACTAAGCATATAGCTTACCCCATTCCTTTTGTTTTCCTTAGCAGGGGCCGACGCGGGGACTTTTGTCACACACACTAGCATAGTTAGGTTTGATTGTAATAGTTGGACTTATAGTATGTTTGTTTTTGTTTTAGTTTTGGGTGGTTTGTACAAGGACCCTCCTTAGGGTCTACATTTTGGTTTTAGTGGTAATTATAAGGATGTAATAGTGTGAGCAGGTACTTTTGGAGAATGTAATTATAACTCTTTTGGGTTTGTATCTAGAACTCTTTTGAATTTTCTGGCTTTTATTGTTTTAAGTTTTGAGTCCTGGCGCGAGCTAGGCAGGCGGCCCGCCGATACCCTTGGGTTCGCCCTTGGGAGAAGTGGGGTCGTCACAATCTAGACACAACGAAAACAAGAAAAATAAAATATCTAAACTAATAAAGTAGTTCTTAGCATCGATATTAAACAAATATTTTCCGAAAAGAACGCCAAAAATTTGACAAATGCGAGGCATACATATATCAATTAGCCCATCCACAATAAAGTTTTACATTTATAAATTCCTAAATACCTTACACGTGATTTTTCGTAAGTATATGAGTCATGATTGAGTATAGGGTATTAAGGGTCGAACCTACAAGGAAGATTATTAATTACCGGTGATTTTTGAACTCATTTATTATTTAGATTACCACAAATGTAAAAGATTAAACCTACACTACAAACATGAAATAAAAGTAATAAAAATAACAATATAAAGCTCCTAGAGGTAGGGAATTCCTAACTACTTTCGGAAATTGTGAGGACCCGAAAATTTTCCGAATTTCTAGGCTTTATTTTATTTAATTGCACACTTTTATACCTTTTCTTTATTAGAAAATTTCCCAGATAATTTTTATGAGCAAATATAGTTTTTAAAACATTTTTCTAGTATAAGTTAGTTCATGTGAAATTAAGAGTGTATATCGAATGTGGGACCCACTAGTGTGGAAAGTTCGATGAAATTCGGCCGATTAGGTTACGTTTAGTATCCAGGGATTAATGTACTAGGTGATAAGAGACAATTAGAGGTTACCTAGATGGAGGATCATTGGAGAGACAAAAGGATAACTCTAAGTCTAAAAGGTGACAAGTGTCACTTTCTTACTGAAGGGTGGACTTTGACCATTTTATTACCTTTACTAAATCACCAAAACAATTGACCCAAAATTCATCTTCTTCACAAGCTCCTTGGCCGAATTCCATGGTGAGAGAAAAGAAAGAAAGCTTCAACCTTCAACTTCCATTTCTTGCATAAATCTTGCAATCCAACCATCCAAACTTGAAATTATTCCATACAAACCTCTAGCTAGGTAGGATTGAGGAAGTTGGTGGAGTTGTTTTGGAAGCAAGAGACTTAAGCTACTACCTTTTGTGAGTTATCAAGGTATGGTGTGTAAATATTCATTGTTTGTTTCCAATAATGGTGAATTCATGACTTGTGAAGGTTAGTTAAGTGATTTTGTGGAGGTTTTCATGACTTTTGGTGGTGTTTGATGAATTTTTTATTTTATGCATAATTTTTCTGTTTTTATATGTTTCATGTTGATTGGCCATGTATGATGGTCTAGTATGGGTTAGAATGAAGCTTTGGTATGATAATTGTAAGGATTAGTGGAAAATTTCTGGTTTGAAGCAAAAATTCCAGATTAGGGTTCCAATTTTCACCATTCTGCCCGGCACTGTTTCACCTAGTTAGAGGCCGAATTGGCCTTAGTTCAAAACATGAAAGTTGTATATAATGATGATTTATAGATTCCTACAAAATTTCAGGTCAATCGGAGTAACGTAGCTTGTAAAAAGACTGAAATACCCCTGCTGCCCTGTTTCTACCCGAATTTGATATTTGCGTCTGTAATTGGTTATTTTGGTTGGGAATGATTCTGATTTGGTTGTTGATGTCTTCTGATGAATTGTAGCCTTGTATCTTAGCTTTCGGATGGCTTTGGAATCACTTGATTTGGACTTAGGTAGCCTGACTTATGATGTTTGAACCAGAATGCGGTTGGTGAACCTGTTTTTGCGGTTCTGGTTTAGTATATTGAATTTTTGACCTGATTTCACTAGAAACTGGTCTGAGTAGCCTTCTTCAACATTATAGCCCTATCTCTTAGCTTCGAAACGGTGTATCTTGTACCTCCATCCGATAATCGTAGTGCCAATGGTGCCAAAACCGTAAAATGATGTCAAAAACTATTTTTATGGTTAGAGCTTAACTTTCATTTCCGGACTTTTCCCTAGCTTGAATTGTACTCGTACTACTTGGAGCTTACTGAACGGATATTGAATGAACTTATTTTGTGTGTGACTTTGGGACTGAATGAGAAACTAATGAAGCCATAAATGGCTGGAAATAGGAAAATACAAAGGGCGTGCTGGCCAAATTTTCGCTCGAGGGCTAAGTTTCTATTTAAACTTGTCTATTTTTCGTTTGGCAAATACTATGACCGTTTTCCATCTTAAAACATGATACCTTTTCCATTTGAACCTTCAAATGTTTAGTTACTACTTCATACCAAAATATAGAGGTATGACCTAAGGTTTTCTCAGTCAAGACATGTAGGCTATAATACCTACTTGAATGTATATCGATTTTGAACCACATACACGATTCCGAAAAATAATATTTCTGAGCCTATCTAGTTGGATTCCGACTTGACTTTGATTCAAGTGTTTTCCATTGGAACTGTTATAACCCTTTGAGTTTGGTTTATGACACCCTAGTTATTTCCGTCCACAGATCCAAATGGTTGTTTTTCACTTTAAAGTCACTTTTATCCGTTTTACTCGTAACTAGTCGAGTTCCTTGATTCCACTTACTTGTTTTGCTAGATGAATTGTAATATTCTTTCTCGTTGAATCATAGGTTTTCTCGGTGACCGAGGGTAAGATCCGATAGGACATTTTGGACGTTATTTTGCATAATTCGGTGAGTGTTCCTTGTTTGTTGTATTTTCTTGACTTCATGACTTGTATTATTGTTTGATAACGTGTTAAGTGCTTTCAATGATTTCCAAAACGAGTTTTCTAGGCGAGTGTGTACTTTATCGTACTCGACCTAAATGAATGTGAAATTTTCAAAAATTGAATGATTGGAACGTACTTGTGCATGAATGTAAGCCTTTTGGCTGAACTGGGCCCTGCCCCTTGTTACCGATCGACTCGAGCCAGAAGGGGATTCGGTCGGGCGATTTGGTGACCTGGGTGAACGTTTGGTATACTCGAGTATTACCTTGTAGGTTGGTGGAGGTTGGTGGAGCCTGGCCAATGTCCAGGAGAGGGTGAATGAAATGAACAAACGAACGAACGAACGAGGGTTTTATGTATAAACGAAAAATGCATTTTCAAATGAATGAAGGAAAGGGGAATGACAGGAGAACGAACGAACGAACGAATGAACGAACGAACGTTTCTTTTTCATGTATGGTTTATTGTACATGTTGTAAATGTTTCTTGACTTATTGTTTGATTTATGGCTTGATTCTATGTTCAGAACCTCACTGAGCTTTTAGCTCATCCCTTTAGTTTTGTTTTCCTTAACAGGGGAAGGAGAGCAAGGGCGAGAGCTCTGTATCGACTGGCTGGGTCTAGTTTTGGTTTTATTTTGGTTCTCGCCCTAGTGCTTGGCACGGGCTGGTTGTATGGTGACTTGAGAACTTTTGTATTCTCGACAGTTGTACTTCTTTCTGAGATAGCAATGTATATAAGCTTTGTTTAAGTTTTGGATCCTCGTTTTGCTCTTTCTTGTGGTTCTATTTCTGATTTGTGTGAGTGAACGACTGAGTCCCGGCGAGAGTTGGGCAGGCGGCCCGCCGAACCCTTTGGTTCGCCTTAGGGGAAGGTGGGGCTGTCACAGAAATAAAATTACCGGTTAAGTTAATGCTATTATCTTGGTTAGTTATGGCATAATTTCCTAATGTATTTGAAACCTACTTTCGTAGTAAATCAACTATAGTTGTAATTAAGCCATACCTACTCTCATGGTTATGAAATTAACTACAAGTTCATTTTTTCTATGAGATTACATGAAACAAGTTACTAAAGTCACAAAGGTGCCCCTCTACTCTCGTGAGTGAACTCCCTAAATTTATCACTTTCTTGAACTAGTGTTGAATTCCAATTCTCATTGCAAGCTTAACGCCTTAAAATTATCACAATTAATGGTCGGCCAATCATGATTAGAAAAGCAAAAGTGATAAATAACTTGCTCAAAATAATATCATCAACTAACCAAGTAAATATCACAAACAAGATATTAAAATTTCATCCATAACTTTAGGCATAAACTTTAACTAAACATGAAGAACAAGATCCAAAGTTGTATTATAGCTAAACATGAATTTAAATACAAAAGAGAAAGTGACAGGAGAAATATCACCCTTGTCACATGAACTCTAACTCTCCATTTTGGCTCCTCAAAATTTCATCCAAATCTAACTATACATACAAGATGAAAAAACTACACTAACTATATTAATCTACCCTAACTAAAGAACTAAGAAAATTCTAGTGAAAGCTACATTTTTGAGGAGTTTCTCTAGTCTTCCAAAGTTATCAAAAATGCTCTCCAAAGACCTCTATTTATAGAGGAATTCAAGCAAAAGACAAAATGTTAAATCATATCAAGATTCTCCTTGAGCCCATAAACAAGTTAAATTTGAGTTGTAAAACTTTTTGGTAGCTGTTCTGGTCTGTTTTCTTTGAAATTCTTGCAGAAAAATGGTCAAAAAACTTCAAAGCACAAGTTACATAACAAGTTGCAAGCGAAATTGAAGAATATGTGACCTCAAAAATGCGACCTTAGGTCGTATATTGTACCCCATGTTTTGCCTTTTTTCCAAGTTTGCACAAATTTGGCCAGTCTTCATCCTTGCTCTGCTTTTGTACTGCTTTCTCTGATATTTTCTCGATGATAGAGGCTGAACTAACTCTTGTACAAAACATGAAAGTTGTAGTCCTTTCAGTTAGCTTTCCAATGCATCAAAAATCATCCAATTTGGAGCTCGGTAGATGGATTTCGAGGTCTTTATAACAAATATAGAGCTATGTGTTAGTTTCAAAATGGTACAAGAATCACCTCGATCCAATACTTGTAACTCAAGATATAGTCGAAATACCAATAGGTGTCAAACCTGAAAAACTCTATTTCTTTACTATTGATTGCATTTCATCTCTTGCACTTTATATTATCTTTAAAACCACTTCAAATTATCAACAATCATCCAATTATCTTCTCAACTTACTCCATTTGATGATTGAATCATTAAACCTACGAAAACATGAAGTTTTCATCATTAAAATCCATAGAAATGCAACTTTTGATACTCAAACTATAAAATCCATATTTTCACTATAAACCTAATTAATTAGTTATAAAACTAATTAAAAAAAAACACATTTAAAACACTCAAAAATGTACACTTATCAATCTCAACCTTAGCTTTGTCAATCTCAATACTCTTGGGAGAAATTTTGTACCCTAAAACGATCCCTTCTCTAACCATGAAATAACACTTCTCCCAATTAAGAACAAGATTTGTTTCTTCACATCTGTACAAAATTAGATCCAAATTATTAAGACAATTACCAAAAGTAGATCCAAAAGCAGAGAAATAATCCATAAAATTTTTTATAATTTCCTCAATATATTCTGAGTTTGAGAAAATAGACATCATGCAATGTTGAAATGTAATGGGGGCAGTGCATAACCCAAAATGCATCCTCCTAAAAATAAATGTGCCATAAGGACAAATGAATGTAGTCTTTTTTTATCTTCAGGAGCAATGACTATGTGGTTATATCCTAAGAAACCATCAAGAAAATAATAGAATTCATAACTCACTAATCTTTCCAAAATTTAATCAAGAAAAGGTAAGGGAAAATGATCTTTTCTGGTAGTAGAGTTAAGTTGTCTTTAATTTACATGCACTCTCCATCCTACCACAAGTCTAAAAGGAATCAATTCATCATTTCTACCACAAATTATAGTGATTCCACCCCTTTTTTTGGTACTACATGTATAGGACTTACCCAAATGCTATCTGAAATAGGAAAACTTATACTTGCATCCAACCATTTGAGAATTTCTAATCTTACCACCGCTTTCATATTTGAATTTAACCACCTTTGACTCTTAATCATCAGTTTCAAGATCCTATGCATGTATATCGTGGGACTAATACCTTTAATATCAGAGATAGTCCCTCCTATAGCCCTTAAATATTTCTTCAAAACTCCAAGCAACTTCTCAAGTTGCTCCACATTCAACTCAGTATTCACAATTAAAGGCAATGTCTCATTCTCTCTAAAGAAGGCATATTTAAGGTGTTTTGGAAGTGGCTTGAATTCCAACCTTGGCGCTTGTTCCTCCGATGGTGGTGGAAGTTTCTTACTAACTTCTAGGCTCTCATATGAATTGCCTCTCTTGTAAGGTACTTGAACGTCTAAGTACTTGGCCATCTCTTCCTCCTCTTTCTCTTGTACACCTACACCATTTAATCAAAACTCAAGAGAATCATAGTCAAGATTCACTCGACTCATCTCTCTAGTTAGCTTTTCAATAATTCGAATGAAATAAACATGGTCAGCACAAAAAGGGTATCTTTTCATTTGACTCAAGTGAAATTCTACCTTCTTTCCATCAACTTGGAATTTTAGCTTACCTCACTTAACATCAATGATTGTACTTACAGTTGCCAAAAATGGTTACCTAAAATAATAGGCATGGTCTATTATAACAAAGTAAACTGAGATGATAAAATTTTTTATTTTGATAAGTACATTCTTTAGAATATCCATTGGATACCTAATAGAATAATCTACTAACTGCAATGAAATGTTAGTGTGTTTCAACTCACTTACCCCTAATTGTCTAGCCATGGTCAATGGGATTAAAGAGACACTAGCACCCAAATCACATAAAACTTTAGAAAATTTGACATTATCAATGGTGCAAGGGATGAAGAAGCTTCTCGGATCTTTCAATTTAGGTTGCAATTTATTCTGGATGATAGCACTGCATTCCTCAGTCAATGCAATTGTCTCATAATCCTCCAACTTCATGTTCTTGGTCATAATTTCTTTTAAAATTTTTGCATAGGAAGGAATCTATAAAATTGCATCAACAAAGGGAATGTTAATATGCAAATGTTTAAAAATCTTCAAAAAATTTTCAAATTTCTTATCAATCCTTAATTGCTTCAATTTTTCAGGGAATGGTACCGATGGCGGGATAGGAATAGTTTCGAAATATGAAGGCTCACTCATCAACTCTTTTCCTTTATTTCTATCCCCTTCACTCCTTATTACCTCCTCACTCATCTCCTCTTCTTTTCTCTCACCATCTTTTCTTTTTCTTCTCTAACAACTTGAGGTTCACTCAATTGCCTACCACTATGTAAAGTAGTAGCCTTAACATGCTCTTTTGGATTAACCTTAGTTTTACTAGGTAGTTCTCCTCGTCCCCTATTATTTTTAGCATTAGTTATTTACCCAATTTGGACTTTCACATTCCTATGCATGTTTGTAAGTTGATCCATCCTCTCCACAGCACTTTTTCATTCTTTGTGTGGTAGTACTATCTAACTTATCAATTCTATTATTTTTCGCATTAGCTAGTCTCACTTGCTAATTCCCAAGAGCACTTGGTCTCTTGAGGTGATTGCTTTGGTTGGAAGTCAGGTAGTTTTGTCGGCCTTTGTTGATTTCCTGGCTCCTTCCATCCAAAATTAGGATAGTTTCACCACCTTGCATTGTAGCTACTAGAATATGCATTGTTTTGGAGTTGATGACAATAATTGTTAAGGTATTCTATCTGTTCAATACTAGCACAAGTAGATTCATCATGATTACCTCCACATAGAGTATAACAAGCAACAACTATGTTCAAATTAGAAGTCAAACTTGAACCAACTTGCCTATCAAGCATTTTGACCACATTATCCATTTTAGCATTCAAGGAAGTCAAACTCTCAATTTCAAACATATCTGCAGGTCTCCTCGTGTTACCTCGCTAATTGGCCTATTCATAATTATTTATGACCATTTCCTCTATTAGTTGTTGAGTTTCCTTGGCTGACTTACCCATCAAAACTCCACCAATTACTACATCTAGATGCATCTTTGATGGATAGGTGAATCCATTGTAGATTGTTTGGACTATGAGCCAATCAGATAAACCATGGCGAGGGCATCTTCATTGTAAATCTTGATAGTGCTCCTAAGTTTTGTACAATGTCTCTCCTTCCTATTGACAAAAATTAGTTATATCCATGCAAAATTTAGCAGTCTTGCCAAGTGAAAAGAATTTATTTAGAAAAACTTTTGATAAATCAGCCCAAGTGGTGAATGTATTAGGGGAATGTGATTGTAATCAAACCTTAGCCTTGTCTCTTAATGAGAATGGAAACAATCTAAGCCGAATTGCAGCATCACTAACACCATTAAGTTTAATTGTATCACATATTTCTAGAAATGTAGACAAATGAGAATTCAGGTCTTCAGTAGCATTATCTCCATATTGAGATTGTTGCACCACTTGTATAAGAGATGGTTTAATCTCAAAATTATTAGTATTCACCGTAGGTCTCACTATACTCGTTTCCAAACCATCACCTCTCAGTAAAGCAAAGTCCCATAATGCTCTTCTATTCACCTTTTCCATCGTAGGTTCAATTTGTGGAAGTTCAATTGTTATTTCTCCTTCACCATGATTCTCCACAGCTTCTTGTAGTGCTTGCCTTCATTGCCTTCTTAGAGTCCTTTCAATTTCGGGATCCAATGGAACAGTGACTCTTAGAACTCTCCGAATACACTACAATAAACTATGGTCAAAAGATTTACTGAAACTAAATCAAACATTAAATTACTTCAAACTACTCTAGCTATTAAATCTAAATATATTCACAATGTATACAATGTTTAGACTAATAAAGCTTACTTAACCTTAATATTGCCATGATCCCCGATAATGATGCCAAAAACTTGATGAGATTTTTACCTGCGCTCTAATTTTAAACCTAATTCCCTCGTTAACCGCAAGTGTATGGGTCGTTTATTATAGTGCAAAGGAAATAGAGTCGAATCCCATGAGAATCACTCTCAACTACTAAGGTTTTTTGCTTACTCTATTATCTAAACTACTCAAAAACTTTAGTTAAGCCACCAAAAAGCTAAAATAATGCAAGGTGAATTAACAACTTCAAGAAAATCAACTAAAGACAAATGTTCTAGGGTATAGAATCCACTAAATGTACCTAACTATGGATGAAATAGCCAACTATCACTCATGCTCTTGTCTTGCTATGGTTGCATTTTACGCAAGTCATCAGAACTCGCTCTCGCCAATGAACCGAACTTAACCAACACTATAGTTTCCTTACTCTCGTAATGAAATCTAAAGTGAAGACTTAATCTAGATCTAGAGATACCAAAAATATCCACCTAAGAGTACCAATACTTTTGTGTTCCTACTTCTTAGATTTCATCTATTCCATTCCATCATTGTCAAATATTCTCATAGATTAACAACAAGTATCATGACTTGTAAATGGTGATCAAATATTCACAAGGGTTGAGGCAAAAATAAGTGCACTAGCAAGTACAAGATATAGCAATAATCAACTTAATTCAACCATAATCAAGGGACAAATAGTTTCATCTATCCCTAGAACAAGAAGATTTAGCTAGACATAGTAGATTTAACAACAAATTTCATGTTTTCAATATAACTAACCATTAATAACACAACAAAGAGAGTAAAGAGAAAGAAATGCTTATTCAAGTGAAGAAACAAAATCTTCAAACTTCATCATCTTCATTACCAGCAAAAATACATTGTACATCAAGAGTTCTTCAAATTCGTGAAGAGTAAACAATCTTTTAGGGTTTCTTCTTCGCTATGCTAGGGTTTTTGTAGGGTAAGCATTTACGGCCAGGGCCTCCGCTGCCTGTCCTTAATGGCGGCCACAGGGCCGTCTGGGAAGCCGCCTGATGGTGGCGGCCTGGTGCATCCTGCACCTTTCTTTGCTGCCGTAGTCGGCCACCCAGCTGAAGAGAAAGGGATAGCGCCGCTAGGTGTTGTCTCATCCTTCCGTGGTGAACCTGCCCTTCGTCTTTCTCATCATGAGATTGACTGTTTAGTTGCACCTTTCCATAATGCACTGGTGGGTCGGTTCAGCGCTCGCAGGCCTCCCATGGAGGTCATACATAAGTTTGTTATGACATTGGGTCTCAAAGAAAGCTGCTCGGTGGGTCTCCTGGACGAGAAACATGTTCTGATTCGGCCCATGGTGGAAGATGATTACACTCGTCTCTTCGCTCGCAAGGTATGGTTTATACATAACTCGCCAATGTCGATATCGAAGTTGAGCATGACTTCAGGGCAGATCACTGACGTGCGTGGGGTATACATATATCAATTAGCTCATCCACAATCAAGTTTTACACTTATAATTCCTAAATACCCCACACGCGATTTATCGCAAGTATACGAATCGTGAGCGAGTATAGGGTATTAAGGGTCGATCCCACAGAGAAGATTGCAATTACCGGTGTTTTTTGAACTCCTTTATTATCTAGACTACCATAAACATCAAAGAAATCAAAATTAGCACTAGAAAGCTCCTAGAGATATGGAATTCCTTACTACTCTTGCAAATGAGATTACTGGTTAAGTGAATGCTATTATCTTGGCTAGTTATGGCGTAATTTCCTAATGTATGTGAAACCTACTCTCGTAGTGAATCAACTACACTTGTAGCTAAACCATACCTACTCTCGTGGTTATGAAATTAACTACAAGTTCATTTCTTCTATGAAATTACATGAACAAGTCACTAAAGCCACATAGGTGCACCTCTACTCTCGTGAGTGTACTCCCTAGGTTTATCACTTCCTTGAACTAGTGTTAAATTCCAATTCTCATTGCAATCTTAACACCTTTAGATAATCACAATTAATGGCCGGTTAATCATGATTAGAAAAGCAAAAGTGATAAATAACTTGCTCAAAATAATACCATCAAATAACCAAGTAAACATCAAAAACAAGATATAGCAAGTTCAACCATAACTCTAGGCATAAACTTTAACTAAACATGTTAAAAACACAAATCCAAACTTGTATTATAGCTAAACATGAAATCTAATACAAGAGAGAAAGTAGTAGAAGAGATATCACCCTTGTCACATGAGATCAACCTCTCCATCTTTGCTCCTCAATCTTCATCCAAATCTAGCTACAAACACAAGATGGATAAACTACACTACCTATACTATACTAATGAACTAAGAAAAACTAGTGAAGACTACATTTTTGGTGAGTTTCTCTAGCCTTCCAAAGTTGTGAAAATGTTCCTCCAAGGCTGCTATTTATAGAGGAATTCAAGCTCATGGTGAGTTGTTAAAGTTGATGTAATTGCTTCTTTGACTCACCAAAAGATGCTTCTTGAATTCTCTATACTTGCTTGCTCAGTTCCAGCCGGTTTTCTTGCAGATAAATTGGTCAAAAAGCTTGTGTGAATAGAGCACAAGTTGCAGAGCAAGTTGCAGAGCCGAAATTGGGGATCCGAGGGCAAGATCCGAGCTCGGATTGATCAAAATACCCCTCGGATTGCATTTTTCTTCATTTTTTCCTTCACTGTTCATTGGGATCCGAGGCCTACCATAGTGGATCCGAGCTCGGATCCTCTGGTCTCGGATCCACTGTCCAGAAGAACAGACGAGGGCTCGGATCCTATTGGATCCGGGTTCGGATCACTTGCTCTGTTTTTTATCCATTTCAACTGATATTTTCTCGATGTTAGAGGCTGAACTAGCTCTTGTGTAAAACATGAAAGTTGTAGCTATTTGAGTTAGCTTTCCAATGCATCAAGAATCACCTAATTTAGAGCTCCGTGGGCTGGGAAATGACCAAATTACCCTTGACTGGTCAAAAACTTGTTCCAGCTTCGACCAAAGAAAATGTACTTTAGTATTTCAACCTTTTGACTATGAAAACCACCGAACTGGACTTCAATGCCTTCATACCAAATGTAGATCTATCTCTTGGCTTCAAAATGGTATAAGAATCACCTCAATCCGATCATTGTCGCTCAAGATATTGCCAAAATACCACAAGGTGTCAAAGCTGTGAAACTCCTTTTCTTTAGAACTTGATTGCATTTCATCTCTTGCACTTCATATTCTCTTTTTATCACTTCAAAATATCATCAATCATCCAATTCTCTTCTCAATTTACTCCTTTTGTTGATTGAATCCTTAAACCTACAAAAATATGAAGTTTTTGCCGTAAAAGTTCATAGAAATACAATTTTCACACTTTAAACCATAAAATACATATTTTCACTAGAATCTTAGTTTATTAGCTATAAAACTAATTAAAACACACCAAAACTAACTAATAAAACACACTAAAAGCACGTAAACTATGCACTTATCAAACTCCCCCACACTTGAACCATTGCTTGTCCTCAAGCAATCAACATATCTCCAACAACAATGATTCAAGAGGTGAAACACTATATGCATTTTTTTTCGAATTAAATTCCTCATAACTTGGTAAACAATCATTATGCACTTGTTCAATTTACACTAAATACTCATAATATCAAATAAAGGAAAGAGAATTATGCCATAAATTCAACAAGTTAAACTTAATCTCTTACCCCAACCTAATTTTACAAATAAGCAAGTCACATAGTCAATTTATAGCCTTCCTCCTCCTATAATCATCTTTTTCTCAAAATTTTACAACTAAGAGGGATTTATTTACACTAATTTTACTTAAATAGTGAGAAAGTCTTTTTACGCGAAAATCGACACTTTTAGGTGAAGATCTCCGGTTACTCAACATTTCACTTATTTAAATTGCTATGCATACTCGTAATTCAAGTACTTTTTTACGCGAAAGTCGACATTTGTAGATGCCAACACCCGGTTACTTGGTACAAGAATCATTGGAGTAGAAAAAAAAACTCTTATTCTCTTTTTTTTTCTTTTCTCTTTTTTCTCTTCTTTTTTCTTTTTTTTGTAAACACAATAAATAAATTTTCCCTCATAGAAAATATATAAGAATAATCAAAGGAGGAGTATAACCTTTATTGACTATATCAATCACTTACTTGGAAAATTAAGTAAAGAGAAGAAATCTCATTAAACATGTAAAATTATAGGCATAATTTTCCTCACTTTATCGGATATACTTTCTAAAATGCAAAAATCCTAATTGCATAATAACCATTTCCAAGTCAAATGAGAACTAAATCTTCCAATATACATATAAAGTTTCAACAAGTGGAAGAATTAGGCACTTAAAGTTGGAACAAATTGGCCATTTTTAAATAAACTTGCAAAAATTTGAAAACTTTTTTTTGAGCCATAGTGAAATATTGGAAAAGATTTTAGAAAAATTTTGACAACATACCCAATTTCAAGCAAATTATCCATATGGCAAGATTTCTATGCACAATTCCAACATTTCTAATCATTTAAAGTCACAAAATATCATCACATAGCATTAAAGTGCAAGTTCAAATATTTTCCTCCCCCACACTTAAACTTCACATTGTCCTCAATGTGAGAAAGGAAAAATAACGAAAATAAGAGAAAGTAATACTCCCCTAATGAACTTGCGCAATCCGAATCCATGGCAATGTGATGAATTTCCAACTTTACTTGAAAGAATGGAGAGTTCAATTAATGCACCTTGAAAAAGACAAAAGTAAAACTTCTTAAGAATAAAAGCTTGCAACCAACAAGAAGAAAAGTGGAGTTGAAGGAGGAAAAAGTGGGAAGATGAGGAAAAGTGGTCCGAGGCTTCGTTTTGGAAAGGATCCGAGGTCGGATCATGATACGTGAGCTCGGATCAAGAAGCTCGAATTTTTTATAATTGCAGAAGTGGATCCGAGGCCTCGGATCCATATGGATCTGAGCTCGGATCCATTGAATCTGCACTTATTGCAGAAGTTTCTGTAATTTTCAGTTTGGCCCCAATTTGAAACACACTCTCCAATTCGTGTTCTACAATGAAATTTTTAACAATTCAACACTTCACGCACATGAAAAGTGACTTAAACATGAATCTCAACATCTCAAAACAAATAAAAAATATGTAGAATGCAAATTGAGGGTTGAGATTCTTGGATCAAATAGTTCCCCTTGACACTTCCAATGCACATGGTAGTGCTTAAATGGTCAAAAGAGTGCAAATAGGTCATGAACACATTTAAACACTTGAATTCACTTCAACTTCATGCAAATGACTAATTTAACCACATAACATGAAATTAAGCATTGTAAACTCAAAAATGAAGGTTAAGCTTCCCTTTTTCACATCGGTCTCCACTCCTTATAAACTCCTTTGCACTTGAAATGATTTCGCAGGATTTCTTGTCTTTGCTACCTATAAAACACACAAAAATACTAATCAAATTACTAAAACTTACTAAAAAACTAGAAATTGTTAGGTTACCTCCCAACAAGCGCTTCTTTATAGTCATTAACTTGACTATATCACCTCATTTCTCAAGGAGGTTTAGTTAATGAATAATCCACCATTAGAGGTTTGGGTGGATCATTATAAGGTGGCTTTATAGCGAAAGCCACATATTCTAATGATAAGAGAGATGGAAGTGGCTTACCAATCTCAAGTGAGTCGTAGATATTACCTTGAATGCGCGTCACTTGAGTACTCACCAAAGGAACGTCCGCGTGGCTTTCTTGGGGAATAATACCTTTAAAACCTATACTCTCAACACATTCCTTAAGAGGGGTGAAAAATGAGTCGCTAAGGCTCATCTCTTGAGGTTCAATGTTAGCTCCAAAGGTACTATCATGTGAAATGGATATTTTCTCATTAAAACACAATTGAGATTCATCATTTTCATCAAAATGCAATCCATTTTCACTTGCAACATGCTCACCATTCATGCTAGGGTCAACTTGCACTTCATTAGAAGAAATAACTTCACACAACTCATGCACTTGGTCTTGTATTCTACCAAAGTGAGAAGCTAATTCATTTAACCTTTCCTCAATCCTATCAAAACGGTCGGAGGTTGCATTTGCTAGCTTTTCTATGGCCAAATCAAATTGATTAGAAGAATTTTCTACAGCTAGCTCCCAAGAGGCATAAGAACAATTAGCTAATGGTTCACTTTCTAATTCCCAAGGTAGAGGTGCATTAGCTAACTTCTCTATTGCCAACTCCCAAGATGGTTTTGATTCATATTGGATACTTTGAGGTTGGAAATCATAAAAATTTGGAGAATCACTATATGCACATTGATTATCCCAACCATACACATGAGAATTGCTCCAATTAGCACTGTATTGATTAAAACAAGGATTGCAATGCTCTAATTCATCATAATAATCCACATTTTGTGCTTGCATGCATGTACTAGTAGCATGATAACCTCCACACAAGTCACAAATCACATGATAATAATTGTCGCGCCCCACTTTTTGAGATGTAAAAGTAGTGTGGGATATGTATGTGAACGTGTGTGAAAATAAAATAAAAGGCCGTGGGATTGTGAAATGCGACGGTTTGGCCAAACAAAGTTCAAAAAGGGTTTTTGAATGGAAAATGGAGTCGCCACTTGGTATAGAGTTAGCTTGTACCAAGTCACCCAAAAATGATTTTTGGAAAGAAAAGCAAACAAACCCTTTTTAAAGAACATTTAGGTCTACGTAACCAAAGAAAGGGATCGGGGGTCACATTTGATAAGGGAGAAGGCAAAGGCAAAGCCCAAGGCACTCCCTTACCCTAGCCAAAGCTAGTTGCGTGACTTAACCCTTCTTTTCCTAATTTCTTCTACCTAAAGTATGCGTTGCATGTTGGATGTGACTAATGGATATGACAAAAATGCAATCCTAAATCTAAAATGTCTCTTATGAGGCTTTTTGGTTCCAATTACATGAGTTGTGATGGCCAATAAGGAAAACTCTCATAGAGGTCACGGGTAATGCAAATGAGGACCCAAATATGAGTGCAAGTGTGAAAATGTGAGAAGAATGCAAAATAAAATAAAAACAAATGTAAGTGCAAGTGTGCAAATGGAAGAAAAAGTGTTTGTGCTCAAATTGTAAGAAAAGTGCATGTGTGCCAAGGTATAATGGTAGTAAATGCATATAAGTGCAATTGGGTGCAATTTGTGAGGTAGAAAATAAATAAGTGATAGGGGAATAAGAGAAATGTGTGAACATGGCATGTGGAGTGAGAAAAATATAAGTAGTGAGAGAGTGTGGATAAAGAAAGTGAGTAAGTGATGCAATAAAAATGAGAGTGTATGAACCTAGAGGAATGCATCAAGTCGGGTACGGGGATGACTTCTAACTTCATAATTTTTAATTTTTCCTTTGATTAGAAGGAAGAACTAGCGTGCTAAGGCTATTTTGTAGCCACACTCGCTCGTTTCCCTTATCGAAAGGGGACTCTCAATCAAATGTACCCTATAACTAGCATGAGGATGCAAAAACCTAAAATGAAGGGGAAAGGATTGGAGGATCATGCCAAATGCTAGAAAACTAAGAAAAATGTATGAAATGTAGTGAAACATGCAAGTATGTACTAACGTGAGGGGACGACCTATTGGGTCTAGCATTAGACTAGCCCTTTTTCTAGCGCTCTCTCACAAGCATTGGACTTACGAGAGCTCGAGGGAAAAGACCATGGCAAGCGTTGGACTAGCCACGGTGACGCATTCATCCATCACATTCATTTACGACTATAGAAAGCAAGTAGACATGCCAATCACCTATAAACACGTAGCACATAACACTTAGCATGCTCGACTAAATGCATAAAGCAAATTAACACGTAGCAACAAAAGCAAGCAATCAAGCTAATGAACCTACTACATTGGCTAACTAAAACAAATGGGGAAGGGGAAAAGTGAATAAAAATGCTCTCCGAGCCCTATCTATTACAAGCCAAGAGGTGTACACATACCCCATAAAAGAATAACTTAATAAAAGCAAAAGTAAATGAAATAAATGAAGGGAATTAAGGAAAGGCAAGGAAAGCAAAGTAGTCATGCAATTCTCACTTAGCACGTTGGAGCACGTAGGAAAAATAAACTTGAGGAGATAGAGGTTACCTCCCTTGTAATGGTAATGAAATGAAGGAAATATTAGCTTCAAAACAATAAAAAGGTCAAGGTACCACTTTAATTAAGAGAAATTAAAAGGAACGTGCAAAACAAATCTCACTTGGTCATAAAGCCCTTAAAATCGTGAATTAGGGTAAATTAAACGAAGCATGGTGGTTAATTGGAGCAAACAAACAATGAAAAGTGGTAAAATTAGAGCTGCCAAGGATCAAATTGAGGAAATCATTCAATTGGTTGGGTCATAGTGGAACAATGGGAGACTTGGGGGGTTTAAGTGCAATTTTAAAAAAAACTTTTGCATGCATGCTACGTAGAACTTATTTCTACAACAGAATGCTTCCTGCAACTTCCTTTCGGGTCATTCGAATGCAGTCTCCTTTCCATCCCAACACACTAATCTCAACCAAACATCAAAGCATTACTCTAAGTAACAAAATACAGAATCTTAACATTCAAAATGCGACCACAGGAACGCAATCCTCTTAGCATCTCATTGAACCAATGTGAAAGAAACAGCAGGTCAGATAAATGAAAGCAAAACAGCAAACATGTTCTTCGTGCACTTGGAGAAATGGAAGCTGATATGATGAAGTAATCACAAAACACATGATAAGCTTCAATGCTAACAAATGCAAACGAGGGAAATATTCATGCAAGGCTCCATGCAACAAAAGAAGACAAGGAGTTTCTGCAACTAAAGTTTTACAGGTTTCTGCAACCGAGAAAAAAAATCTGCAATCCCATATTCCTCAAGTTTCCCGTGAGCTAGGCTACTCCATGTTCATATCTCTTTGCACAACAAAAGGGAGGGTTGAAACCATCACATGCCATTCTCAAAGAAAAAGAAACAATCCCCACCCTCTTGTATAATGACCCAAAGCATCAACTATTCTGCCCAGTTTTTCCAACAAGTCTTTGAGATAGGGCAGTGTAGAATAGGAAAGAATTCAAGCAAAAGAACAGCATATAGGAGTCGGATAACTAAAGGCAGCCCCAACAACTTGAAAGTATGAGATGCAAAAATAATACCAAGCAGAGAATCAGGAAGCATCAAGACTTTTAGATATTACTCGAAGTTTCTGGTTCCTCGCTACAACTCTCTGTTGCAATTTCGCAGCTTTAACTCACACCAATGGAATCACTCTTCATCCATCAAACTCACACACATCTCCAAACATTCATTTATTACCAAGCATGAGTACCTCCCCCCCCCCAAACTATCTCAAGAAAACCAACCAAAGCAACGGGATAAAAATGCAGCGCAGAAGGAGCGAGCTTGCTGCGAGCATAATTCATGCGAAAAATTTTAAAGCAACTTCGATGCAGCTCTTGCAAACGTTCTCATGCAAATTTCACAGGCGTGGTTCTTTTATTATTGCAGAAACTAACAATAGCGGGAGGAAACCGAACTCCCAGATTTCAAACAAGATCCAACATTCGAACAGATGCAGACAAGTTCAAAGTGAAACAGCGCAAGCTATTTTCTTCACAGCCTATCCAAAATTTCGGCAAAGACAAAACCCTGTAAGTACCCTTCCCTTTCAAAGCTTGCATCTTGATATTAAATTTCAATCTATGAACAAACACCAAATGGGCCTCAAACTCTTCCCCGCTGAACGTGCAAGGTAACAGCAGACAAAAGACGATAGCTTTAACGCTAAAGGCAAAAGCAAGGCAACATGGACTCACAGATTTGAGTTTGTAAAGTTCCAATCACGCACATACATGCTTGGAAAGCTTAAGGAATCAGCACTTAAAAACTCAAGGTTTAGAGGAGAGAATGGCTTACAGCGGCCTCTCTTTTGTCGAAGATCCGGGCTGCAAGGCGTGGTGAACGATGACCGCTTCTCAGGAGGTCAGCCGCTGCGGTGATATCTGGGCTCACCGAGGAAACAACACCAGATTTCGTCTTCCTCCTTTGCTCTTCTGCCTTCTCCTTCGCTTTCTTCTTTTTCCTCCCAGAACAGAAACCAGCTACTCCTTCTTCTAACTCCCTCGGTCTCCCTCTTTCTTACTCCCTTGTTTTTTCTCTACTCTCCTCTCTGGTTTCTTTTTAGCCGTCACTAAGTGCTCTCCTCTCGGTCTCTCCTAGCCGACATTCAGAACCCTCTCAACTCTCTCTCGGTTTTCTCCAACTATCCCCCCCGCCGTCATTAGCCTTTTCTTTTCCTCTTTATAGGCCCCCGAAATGTCTCATAAAACCTAGCATCAATGGTTCACCTGCTGCGTTTCTCTTTTGCTGAATTCCAAGCCATTGGATGGCTTTTTGTTTTCTCGTCCTTGAGTTTCCGGATGAAGGCCAGATGCCCTTGCATTGCCAATCCGATGGAGTAGAAAAATGGGCCAAAAATGCCTGGAAAACCAACTGGAAAAAATGGAGCTGCATTTTTGTTTTTTGCGTGCCGCTGTTTCTGCGTCTTTTTCTTTCTTTTTTCAGAACCTGTTAAACTGCCTTAAACCCGCTCTCGGTTTCCCCCTTTTTTTTTTTTTTAACAAAATAAACAACAAACCTTCCTAATTTGAATCTAAAAATTTAAAGAATGTTTTTTTGTGAGCAATTCTCTTTTTTTTCAAAAAATCTTAAAATTAACAGACAAATAAGCAAAAATGAATAAAATTAAAAGATTTGATGTCCAAAATGCTGTAAAAAATGTCTAAGATAAAATTTTGAGATAATTAAAACAAAAACGAGTAAAAATTTGGTGTCTACAGTTTGCCCCTCTTTGTCTGAGTTTTGGAAAAATTTGAGACAAAGAAGTAAATACCAAATGCTTACCTGTGTCATTCGACCACAAAATGGTTCCGACGGACAGGAATTTAAGACGAGACCGGGACTGACCCGAACACGGATTTAAAACGGGACTGACCCGAACAGGAATTTTAAAACAGGACTGACCCGAACACGGATTTAAAACGGAACTGACCCGAACAGGAATTTTAAAACGGGACTGACCCGAACAGGAATTTTAAAACGGGACTGACCCGAACAGGAATTTTAAAACGGGACTGACCC
>NW_020864097.1:0-28372 GCF_003713205.1 Coffea eugenioides
TCAGGTTGCAACTCTTTAGTCATAGTTGGAAAATTTTGGCCAGCTACAAACACAAAATAACCTTCAACTTGAAACAATTCAGAAATTGGATAAAGAAATAAGGGAACGTTATTAACTAAATAGTAAGAAGGTTTAGAGCAAGATTTAAATGTGAGAACTCCCTTTGACACTTCAATATTTCTTCCACCCATTGATTCAACTTGAGAGTCCAGTACTAGTCCTTCCTCATCAAGATCTACGTAAGAGCAACAAGAGTTAGTGCTAGTAACATGCTCAAAATAAGGCAAAGGTGATGAATGAACCATAGGTAAAGAACAAGAAGTAGAATCTGGAATTTCCCTTTTAAGATGAGCTTGAATGAATCCTCCAATGGCGCGGACAGATTTGATTGGACATTGTTCCATGAATTGATACCAAAGAGATTTAGTTCCTAAAAGACAAACTCCATGGAAACTCACAAAGTGTCCAAGTGACTTCGGGATGGAACATGCCATGACCAACTCTACTTGACTTTGTTTAACCTGCACAAACGAGGATATACTAAACAAAACACATGTTATCCGGTTAGCAAACAAAGTGTTCACACGTTCAATGTTTGTAGACATGGTCAACTCTTTTTCTTGACTCTTCACTAAGGCCAAATTGTTCTTGCTTATCCCCACTCCCTTCTTCTCGGACCATTGATCCTTCATTGCACTTGAGTTTTGTTTTTCATTGGGGAGCTCTTGTTCACGGCTCGGCAGCAACTCATTCGTACGTGGCTCTTCAATCAACGAGGGACTAGACTGAATTTTTCCTTTATTACCACCGGTTGGCACATGGTTAAGTTGCTCCAAGTGTGAATCCAGCACTTGGCTAAGTCTTTCCATCATGTCATCAATCAATGCTTTAGTCTGACTTCGGAATTTTTCCTTTGATTCACGAAGCTTTGACTCAATTCGAGAATTCTCAAACTCCTCGTCTTGATTGTCAAGACGCTTCTTAGATGCACCTCGTTTGCTTGAAGTTGACCTCGATTTAGATGCTCTATGCAGACTTCTTTGCTCCTTCTCATACTCATCACAATCTTGTTTATACCTTTCATATACACACAAAGCACGGTGGCGTTGCATCTCCTCCCGGAGTGAATGATACCCATGTTGTGAACTGGATTGCATGGAACTAGAGTACTTGTGAGTAGGCATCTTGAGACCCCTCCTCTTGAAAGGCTCATTTTCCAAGAATTCTTGGTTGTATCGGTAAGATGCAACTTCTCTAGGCATGAGTGCGTGACCTGCCAAAATGGTAAGCAAAGAAAAGGAGATTCCTCACGTCACACAAGCTCACGTGTATGTGCTCATCCCTCGTGTATCTCTCGAAGCGTTCTAATGGACTTACCAAATACCTTTACCTGTTGGATTAGGTAGTTGAAAAATGCTGCTCAAGTCCAACAACCGTTACCAACCTTTCCACAAGTGTAACCACAAGAATGTAGGAGAAAATGTAGGAAAGTGTTCCTAAAATCTAGGAGAAAATATAGGAGCAAATGTAGGAGAAAATGTAGGAAAGTTTCCTAAAATCTAGGAAGAGAATATAGGAGAGTTTCCTAAAGTGGATGAGAGAATATAGGAAAGGTCCTAAAATTGGATGAGAGAATTTTAGGAGAGTTTCCTAAAAAATGGATGAGAGAATTTAGGAAAGTTTCCAAAAAATGGATGAGAGAGTTTTAGGAAAATTTCCTAAAAATGGATAAGAGAATTTAGGAAAGTTTCCTAAAAATAGATGAGAGACTTTAGGAAAGTTTCCAAAAAAAATGGATGAGAGAGTTTAGGAAAGTTTCCTAAAAATGGATGAGAGAATTTAGGAAAGTTTCCAAAAAAATGGATGAGAGAGTTTGGGAAAGTTTCCTAAAAAGGTAGGAGAGAGAGTGTCCAAGTGAGTACAAAGAGTTATCCAAGTGCTTTACTTAGTTTCCTAATTGATTTTGGAAACAAGTTAGTTTTTGGAAATCTTTTGAAAATCCTTTTCCTCTTGAGCAACTTTTGGTAACCTTCTTGAAACAACTTTTGGTAATCTTCTTGAAACAACTTTTGGTAACCTTCTTGAAACAACCTTTGGTAATCTTCTTGAAACAACGTTTGGTAACTTCCAAATTCTATTCCAAGAAAGATTGCACAAATCAGATTTGGTTCCCTATTCAAAACAATTCGGTTGCCCCTTTCTTTCCTTTCCCTTTTTTTTTTCTTGCCAACCGATTCCTTTTTTCTTTCTTTTTTTTTCGTTTTTGTTTTCTGTTTTTTTTTTCTTGACTACAACTATCAACCACGACACAAAACAAGGAAGTCCACAAATAATAACTACCAAGAACTCCAAGATCTTTCAAGAACTTCCAAGGAAGTTGTCAGGAACTTCAGAAATTTCAAGATTGTGGTCAAGAATTCAAGAAGCTCAAGACTATTGTAAGTTCTCTTCAAGATTCACAAAATTCCAACAAGTTTTGCCAAAAATCCAGATTTGAAAACCAAGTAAACAAGTTGGATAACAAAAACAACAAGGCTGGACAGATTTGTATTCGAATGAACAGTAACTACGAACAGTGTCGGGTGAACAGTACCGGTGAACAGTGTCAGGTGAACAGTACGGTGAACAGTACCGGTGAACAGTGACTCTTTTTTTTCTTTTTTTTTTTTTAACAAGGCAGCGGAAAGTACTAAGAATTCTACGACATAACTACGAAAAATATGGATATAACGAAAGATACCTCTACCAAAGCTCTGAAGCCAACTGATACGTTCCTCGATCAACACGTTTCGAGACACGTAGCACGTTTGCCCAAGGATCTAGCGAGGATGTCCAACGCTTGGAATTGCGGGATCTAGAACCAAACGGACGACACGATTTGATTCAAGACGGTAGGACGACGACTCCAATGAAGGTGGATACTCCACGGGATAGGTCGGTAGAACAATCTAGGACGAGACGCAAGACTGCTCAAAACCCTTGCCAAAACAAGTAAAGGGGTCGAATCTCTCTCTCAAGAAGAATCGAAAATATGCAAAACTTTATTGATAAAACGTCTGCCTAAAACCTTACAAAGCAAGCCTATTTATAGGCTAAAGTGACTGAAACCCTAAAGGGACTAGGAAAGGGAAAAGTCGGCCCATGGTCTTGGGACAAGATGGGCCGGCCCATGCTCTTACTTAAACACTAATCAATTGCTAAATAACTACTAAGGCCTAAGGCCCTATTCGGCCAACTCATTTGGAGGCCCACTTGACTCTTCATGGGCTTGGGTCATGGTGTAGATAACCCGATTAAAATCCTTCAAGCCTTCGAGGTCTCTATGAGAGTCTTGAGTTAAAGCCGCTATCCATCTCGCCATCCGTGCATACATCAGTCCCCTCCTCTTAAGAAGGATTTGTCCTCAAATCTGGATGGAGATGAATGAGACTAGCAAGAGTTGCCAGTATGACACCTCAAATCTCCACATATTGGCCCTCTTTGATTGAATAACACTTGTACATGTTATGATTAATATAATTTGGTGCACATGTCTCTTAGTCAGCTTCAAGGGCCTCTCGAACAAGGACATTCGCCAAGGTAAGAAGGAACGTGTGTAAGGCTTGTGAACGTTCCAGGTTGCAACACAAAGCTCTCCAATTTGTCTTCGAGTATGGGCATTCACGTGCACTTGATAACGATGTTCGTTGGGACTAAAAAAGCCCCGAATCTGGTTGTGCAAGATGGTATAGTTCGACCCTAGGCATTGCTGAATCAACTCAACTTTCCAAGCTGGAGGTAGGACACTGAACCACCCGTGTTGTACACCCATATAAACATGACCCAGGGAGGTAGGGGTAGCATTCGGATTGTGATTGACACACTTGTGTGCATCACCCAACATAAGCGGTAGTAATGAAGTGAGACGCACTCCATACGAATCACATGCGTTCGCGCCATATGCATCTGGAACAAGTACGAAATCAGGTTGCAACTCCTTAGTCATAGTTGGGGAATTTTGGCCAACTTTACAACCTACAAACACAAAATAACCTTCAACTTGAAACAATTCAGAAATTGGATAAAGAAATAAGGGAACATTATTAACTAAATAGTAAGAAGGTTTAGAGCAAGATTGAAATGTGAGAACTCCCTTTGACACTTCAATATTCCTTCCACCAATTGATTCAACTTGAGAGTCCAGTGCTAGTCCTTCCTCATTAAGATCTACGTAAGAGCAACAAGAGTTAGTGCTAGTAACATGCTCAAAATAAGGCAAAGGTGATGAATGAACCATAGGTAAAGAACAAGAAGTAGAATCTGGAATTTCCCTTTTAAGATGAGCTCGAATGAATCCTCCAATGGCGCGGACAGATTTGATTGGACATTGTTCCATGAATTGATACCAAAGAGATTTAGTTCCTAAAAGACAAACTCCATGGAAACTCACAAAGTGTCCAGGTGACTTCGGGATGGAACATGCCATGACCAACTCTACTTGACTTTGTTTAACCTGCACAAACGAGGATATACTAAACAAAACACATGTTATCTGGTTAGCAAACAAAGTGTTCACACGTTCAATGTTTGCAGACATGGTCAACTCTTTTTCTTGACTCTTCACTAAGGCCAAATTGTTCTTGCTTATCCCCACTCCCTTCTTCTCGGACCATTGATCCTTCATTGCACTTGAGTTTTGTTTTTCATTGGGGAGCTCTTGTTCACGGCTCGGCAGCAACTCATTCGTACGTGGCTCTTCAATCAACGAGGGACTAGACTGAATTTTTCCTTTATTACCACCGGTTGGCACATGGTTAAGTTGCTCCAAGTGTGAATCCAGCACTTGGCTAAGTCTTTCCATCATGTCATCAATCAATGCTTTAGTCTGACTTCGGAATTTTTCCTTTGATTCACGAAGCTTTGACTCAATTCGAGAATTCTCAAACTCCTCGTCTTGATTGTCAAGACGCTTCTTAGATGCACCTCGTTTGCTTGAAGTTGACCTCGATTTGGATGCTCTATGCAGACTTCTTTGCTCCTTCTCATACTCATCACAATCTTGTTTATATCTTTCATATACACACAAAGCACGGTGGTGTTGCATCTCCTCTCGGAGTGAATGATACCCATGTTGTGAACTGGATTGCATGGAACTAGAGTACTTGTGAGTAGGCATCTTGAGACCCCTCCTCTTGAGAGGCTCATTCTCCAAGAATTCTTGGTTGTATCGGTAAGACGCAACTTCTCTAGGCATGAGTGCGTGACCTGCCAAAATGGTAAGCAAAGAAAAGGAGATTCCTCACGTCACACAAGCTCACGTGTATGTGCTCATCCCTCGTGTATCTCTCGAAGCGTTCTAATGGACTTACCAAATACCTTTACCTGTTGGATTAGGTAGTTGAGAAATGCTGCTCAAGTCCAACAACCGTTACCAACCTTTCCACAAGTGTAACCACAAGAATGTAAGAGAAAAAGTAGGAAAGTGTTCCTAAAATCTAGGAGAAAATATAGGAGCAAAAATGTAGGAGAAAATGTAGGAAAGTTTCCTAAAATCTAGGAAGAGAATATAGGAGATTTTCCTAAAGTGGATGAGAGAATATAGGAGAGTTTCCTAAAGTGGATGAGAGAATATAGGAAAGGTCCTAAAAATGGATGAGAGAATTTGAGGAGAGTTTCCTCAAAAATGGATGAGAGAATTTAGGAAAGTTTCCAAAAAATAGATGAGAGAGTTTTAGGAAAATTTCCTAAAAATGGATGAGAGAGTTTTAGGAAAATTTCCAAAAAAAATGGATGAGAGAATTTAGGAAAGTTTCCAAAAAATGGATGAGAGAATTTAGGAAAGTTTCCAAAAAAAAATGGATGAGAGAGTTTGGGAAAGTTTCCTAAAAAGGTAGGAGAGAGAGTGTCCAAGTGAGTACAAAGAGTTATCCAAGTGCTTTACTTAGTTTCCTAATTGATTTTGGAAACAAGTTAGTTTTTGGAAACCCTTTGAAAATCCTTTTCCTCTTGAACAACTTTTGGTAACCTTCTTGAAACAACTTTTGGTAATCTTCTTGAAACAACTTTTGGTAACCTTCTTGAAACAACCTTTGGTAATCTTCTTGAAACAACTTTTGGTAACTTCCAAATTCTACTCCAAGAAAGATTACACAAATCAGATTTGGTTCCCTATTCAAAACAATTCGATTGCCACTTTCTTTCCTTTCCTTTTTTTTTTCTTGCCAACCGATTCCTCTTTTCTTTCTTTTTCTTTTCGTTTTTGTTTTCTGTTTTTTTTTTCTTGACTACAACTATCAACCACGACACAAAACAAGGAAGTCCACAAATAATAACTACCAAAAACTCCAAGATCTTTCAAGAACTTTCAAGGAAGTTGTCAGGAACTTCAGAAATTTCAAGATTGTGGTCAAGAATTCAAGAAGCTCAAGATTATTGTAAGTTCTCTTCAAGATTCACAAAATTCCAACAAGTTTTGCCAAAATCCAGATTTGAAAACCAAGTAAACAAGTTGGATAACACAAACAACAAGGCTGGACAGATTTGTATTCGGATGAACAGTATCGGTGAACAGTAACGATGAACAGTGTCGGGTGAACAGTCGGTGAACAGTGATTTTATTTTTTTTTTTTGAACAAGGCAGCGGAAAGTACTAATAATTCTACGACACAACTACGAAAAATATGGATATAACGAAAGATACCTCTACCAAAGCTCTGAAGCCAACTGATACGTTCCTCGATCAACACGTTTCGAGACACGTAGCACGTTTGCCCAAGGATCTAGCGAGGATGTCCAACGCTTGGAATTGCGGGATCTAGAACCAAACGGACGACACGATTTGATTCAAGACGGTAGACGACACTCCGATGAAGGTGAATACTCCAGGGGAATAGGTCGGTAGAACAATCTAGGACAGGACGCAAGACTGCTCAAAACCCTTGCCAAAGCAAGTAAAGGGGTCGAATCTCTCTCTCAAGAAGAATCGAAAATATGCAAAACTTTATTGATAAAACGTCCGCCCTAAAACCTTACAAAGCAAGCCTATTTATAGGCTAAAGTGACTGAAACCCTAAAGGAACTAGGAAAGGGAAAAGTCGGCCCATGGTCTTGGGACAAGATGGGCCGGCCCATGCTCTTACTTAAACACTAATCAATTGCTAAATAACTACTAAGGCCTAAGGCCCTATTCGGCCAACTCATTTGGAGGCCCACTTGACTCTTCATGGGCTTGGGTCATGGTGTAGATAACCCGATTAAAATCCTTCAAGCCTTCGAGGTCTCTATGAGAGTCTTGAGTTAAAGCCGCTATCCATCTCTCCATCCGTGCATACATCAGAACTGGCTTTTGTACAAAACATAAAAGTTGTAGCCCTTTGAGTTAGCTTTTCAATGCTTCAAGAATCATCCAAATCGGAGCTTTGTAGCCTGAGATATGATCGAAATACTATCACCTGGTCAAACCCCTGTTTCGATTTTCGACCACAGAATGTAGCTTCTGTATTCTGACTTTTTGACCATGAAAACAGCAGAATTGAATTTTGGTGTCTTCATAACAATTGTAGGTCTCTTTCTCAGCTTTAAAATGGTATAAAGATCACCTCAATCTCATAAGTGTAGCTCCAGATATAGTCAAAATACCAAAACGTGTCAGAGTTGTCAAACCTGACTTTTCTTGATTCAAATTGCATTTTTCCTTTTACACTTCATATTTTATTTTCACCACTTTAATCCATCTTCAATCATCCAAATATCTTCTCAATGCACTTCATTTGATGATTGAATCATTAAACCTACAAAATATGAAGTTTTTACCATAAAAATCCATAAAATGCAATGTTTAGCCACTTTAACATAAAATGTAGTTTTTTACCAAAATCTTAGTTATTTTAGTTATAAAACTAAATAATCAAACCAAAATTAACTAATAAAACACACTAAAAAATACGTAAAATATATTCTTATCAAATACCCCTACACTTGAACCATTGCTTGTCCTCAAGCAATAAAAAATACGAACCAACAATGATCCAAAATTTGAAAATAAACATATGTAGTATTTCAACTTCATTTCCTCAAAACAAAGTAAATAACCATTATGCAATTATTCAATTAAGTTTAAGTACTCATAATATCAAGTAAAGGAGAGCCAATTATACCGTCATTATAACAAATTCAAATCAATTTTTCATCCTTACCCAATCTTACAAGTAAGTAACTCATATGGTCAATAAAATGCTTCCTAAACTCATGATCATCTTTTTATTCTATTTAAACAGATATTTATTCATATAACGTAGCTAAATATTACTTAAGTTGTGAAAGTGTCTTTTGACGCGAGAATCGATATTTTTAGATGAAGATCACCGGTTACTCAACACTTCACATACTCAAATTACTTTGTATACTCTTAATTCAAGTACCGTTTTACGCGAAAGTCGACATTTTTATATGAAGACACCCGGTTACTAAGTACAAGAATCATTGGAGTAGAACAAATCTTATTCTATTTTCATTTTTTTTTCATTTTTTTCTCTCTTTTTTTTTCTTCTCTTTTTTTTTTTAACAACAAAGATAATAATAATTTCCTCAAAAGAATAATCATGAGAAAATTATTGCACTTAGTGACCATATTTATCACTTAACTTATAAAATCTAATAAAGAGAGGAAATTTCATTAAATATGCAAAAAAATATAGGTATAATTTTCTCCACTTTACAAGGTATACTTTCCTACCAATGCAAAATTATAATCACATAATAGTCATTTCCAAGTTAAATGAGAAAAGAAGTTTACAAATCACATATATTTATCTTAAATGTAGAAGGAATTTGAACTACTAATGGTATGGAACTTTGTTACCCCTTTGGATGAAATCGAAAAGATTTAAAATTTTTTGGGGCAAATTCGCAATTTTGGACAAGAAAATTTTTGAATTTTAACACAAGTCCAATATTTGTAACTAATAAGTCAATCATATACAATATATATAATCTCAATTCTTCCCCCCACACTTAACATGCACATTGTCCTCAATGTGTAAAAAGGGAAATTAAGATGAAGAAAGTAATACTCCCCTATTGTTGTGATTGAATATGAAGCTTCAAGATCCATTGTCCGTGTATCTCCAACGCTTCATGAGTTCCATTGGAAAACCATTAGTGATGTAAACCTAAAAATGAAAAATGAGAAACAAAGGTGATAACAAAGGCTTAATAAACATATAACGGCGATCCGTAACTCCTAAGCCTTTGTGGTGGTGATGTACCTATAGAAAATACACAATAAGCAACTCAAGATACAAGAAAATATATGAGGAAAAGAAGAAAAAGAGAATCAAGGAAACTGCATTTTTTTAAAAAAAAACGTGCTTAGAAAACGCGACTCGTCAAAACGCGCCTCAAGCTGTGTTTTGTGAAGTCGCGTTTCTTCACAAAATTTGCAGCATTGAAAACGCGATTACGTGAGAAAACGCGACTTTAAGTCGCGTATTTGAAGGCGCGTTTTTGGTTTCTGAACAGGCTGGAAAACGCGACTTTGTAGAAAACGCGACTTCCTGTCGCGTTTTGAAGGCGCGTTTTCTTAATTATAGGCGCAGATTTGAAAACGCGATTCTATGAAAACGCGATTTAGTGGCGCGTTTCATTGAAAAACGCATTTTCTGTTGCAAAATGTAGCAGAAATTTAACTTTTGAATAATTAGAAATGATACCCCAATTTCCCAAAATGCATCATAGATCATTTGTTTGCTAATATACTCAATGCATGCACATGTAAAATGATCAAAACATGCATTTTAACCTCTTGTAACGAATAAAAAACAACAATTACTCAAATCGGAGGGTTGAGTTCCTTGATCAAACTTTGTCTTTTTCACCTCATTTGGTCACTTTTGCTTTCATTTCCAATACCTATTTCAAGTGTTTCATAGATATTATCTTGAATATGCACCACTTGAGAATTCACCAAAGGGAATGCCATGAGAATATCTTGGACAGCAATACCCTTAGAACTTATACCTTCAATGCACTCCTCAAGAGGGGTGAAAAATAAGTCATTAAAACTCACCTCTTGGTTAGTTCCAAAGATGTTATCATGTGAAATGGATATTTGCTCATTAAAACATAATTGAGATTCATCATTTTCATCCAAATGCAATCCATTTTCACATACAACATTCCCACCATTCATGTTAGGATCATTTTGCAAATTATTAGAAGAAATAACTTCACACAATACATGTAATTGATCTTGTATTCTACCAAAGTGAGAAGCCAATTCATCTATCCTTTTCTCAATCCTATCAAAACGGTCGGAAGTCACATTAGCTAATTTTTCTATAGCTAACTCCCAAGATGGCTTAGAATCATTAGCTACTCTTTCTATTGCCAATTCCCAAAATGATTTTGATTCATATTGGACACACTCAGGTTGGTAATTATAAAAATATGAAGAATCACTATAAGTACCATGATTATCCCAACCATAAGCACAAAAATTGCTCCAATTAGCACTATGTTGATCAAAACAAGGATTGTAATGCTCTAATTCATCATAGTAATCCACATTTTGTGCTTGCATACATGTATTAGTTGCATGATAACCTCCACACAAGTCACAAATCACATGATAAGAATTAAAAGCATTAAAATTCCTCCCTTGTTTAATTACATGCATAATTGTGTCCATTTGAACTTGTAACATAATTACATCAAATTTTGCCTTTAAGCACTTCAAACCATCTTCAAAAGACATACCTTTGGTAATTTCTTGGTTACCTCTATTGAAGGAGTTTTGCAAAAATATTCTTTTCGTCCCTCACTTTTAAAATAAAGCAAATTCATCCCTAACATTTAAAAATTAAAATTATTACATCCCTGAACCTAATTTTCAATCTGAATCAAACCATTCAATAGCCCAGTAATAAATTTCGGAAATAGAATTGATAGATCATTCGGTCAATTTTATCATATTCACATGACATTTATTAAACCAAAAAAATAAAAATTATAACATAAATGGCCATTCTTTGTCTTGAAATAGTGGGATTTTTTTTTTGGTAAATCTTTTCATACACCGTTAGTATATCCGCTTGCGAATCTAGATGTGTATCATAAATATAAAATTTGGTGTTTAAATTTAAATTGAAATGATATAGCGGTACATAAAACCGTCAGTGTATACAATGATAATGCAGGAAAGATTAATCTTTCTTTTTTATGTTATAATTTTTATATTTTTTCTTTTTTGGTTCATTAAATTTTACATGAATATCAAGTTGAGTTAACCAAATGATCTACCAATTACACTCCCAAAATTTGTAATCAGGTTGATTGGTGGTTTGATTCAGATTGAAATTTGGGTTCAGAGATGTAAGAACTTCAGTTTTTAAATGTCAAGGATGAAATTGCTTCGTTTTAAAAGTGAGGGACGAAAAGAATATTTTTATGAAATGTGAAGGATGAAACCGATCATTTTTCCTATTTTATAACGTATAACAAAAATTGTATGAATGTACACAAAATCAATAACAAAAACAGAAAAATAATTGTAACAATTGTATCTAATCCTAACCGTACCTGCTCCAGTCCCAAACTCATCATCCTGAATTTGAATGCATGCAATGACGGATCTAGGATTTTAGGTTGGAAGAGTGAATAGCCAAACATATAATAAAAAAATGTTATAGCAAATAGCATAATAAATTTAAAATGAAAGTTTGATAGACGATAACTAGCAATAAGATGTTTTTATTTGTAAAAGACAAAGTGTAAAATGAAAAAAGTAAGATATATTGGATTCAAATCATCTCGCTTACAAAAAAAAGTATAAAACAAATATAATATTAAATTCTATAGTCTTTTTATTTCCTAACAATGCAAGAGATGTGACACTGTATATTATGATCCTTCATTTGATCAAATGCACAATTGTTGAATTAACATAATTTTCTGGAATTATTTCTTTTTCTACATCATATCAATGTATGAGCAAGAACATCATCATTAAAAGTTTCAATGGAGTTGGCGATGACGGATACTTTATAAAACATTAAGAACTTATTGCAACTTGTTTTTCTTTTTAACTAATAATCCTACTTTTTTTTAAATTCCAGGTCAATCTTACAGTTTAAAGTTAGTTTTCTTAGTTGTTTCTTTTTTTTAAATGGGTTTGGCTTACAAGTGTTTCAGAAGCATTTGTTAAGGCAGTTTCAGCTTTTTTTCGTAAGAGTGGAACTTATTCAGGAAGTATTTAAATGCAGGAGGACAATAATTCTAAGTGCGAGTACTCACATGATAAGTTTTAGATATAATTTAAGTGCATTTATATTAGGAAAAATCCTTTATTAATTCAAGTCAACCTCACATTAAGACAAATTATTATTTCCTTGATTAGTTGCTATTTAAAACCTACACTAGCTACTGATTATTGCTTACTAACATTGATGTTAATACTAATCACAAGGAAAGTTAGCTAAAAGTTAGCTCGTTGTAAGATATATTTTATAAAGAAATCTTGGAAAGGGTAGAAGTAACTTATTACAAATTTGTTTGGGGGGGGGAGTTGAGAGAGTAAACCATGCAAAATGCGGGCTTTAGTTAATCAATGTCACTCAATTAATTTAGATATTCTATTTTTTGTTATCAATCGCATTTGAATATGATAAGATTTGATCGAATTAAATTTAAGTGTTGAATTAGATTATCAAACATGGTCTAGGTATTATATGATCTCAAAGTCCTAACAACTCATAAGGGAAGACGGTTCTACCATTTCCTTCTTGCCTTCCTTCATCCTTTATTTATTAATTTATTTGTTTTATTGTGAGTGAAAGGACTCGAACCTAATACCTCTCACTTACACTCCCACCTTTCAAACTGTCCAATGCTTCCCTCCTCTCCCCCCACTTTGTCCCTTTATTTTGATTTCTTCTCAGAGGAAAGCATTGTATTTGTGTTTCAAAAGGTGTTAACAGAGACTGATGTGAACACGCATTTCAGTAGGCTGCTGGTGCCATTTAAGCAGATCAAGAATGGATTTCTGACTGATGAAGAGCAGGCTCGTTTTCATGATCGTAGTCAGAAGTTTGAAATTAATGCCATTTTTGTTGATCCATCCCTTGATGAAGGCAGAATGAACCTGAGGCAATGGGAGATGGGTAACAAAGATGGTAAAATAAGTTACAACTTTGCATTGATCACTAACTGAACCAAGGTTGTGGTGAAGAATGGACTTAGACAAGGAATGACAGTGCACTTGTGGGCATTTAGGAGGGATTTACAGCTTGGATTTGCTTTAGTTTTAGTTTGATTAAGATTTGTTTATTTCTATGTTTGCACTTAGTCTAATTGTTCATTAGGGTCTTGTGAATGAAGGATATTTAGTTTGTTAGAGTATTGTCTATTAGTCTTCCTTCACTAATTTTAATTAAACATATTCATTCTTGCTTTTGTATTGGTCAAAGAATGCTAATTTCATTTGTAAAGAGTTAGAACAAAATTGGTGCATATGAAATATATAATCAATAGTTTGATATTGGGTTCTCAGCACTTTTAAATTGATTGTTCTGGCCTTGCTTTTGTGACTGCTCTTAATTAGAATTGCAAATAAAATTGTTGTTTTGAACTGTATAATACAAATTGAAAAGCGTCTACTGGTTATGAACTTCAAATATTTACCGAAAACATGACTGCAATTCTCATTTCAACTACCTATTGCTCCTTCCCAACAACTTGTACAATTGCCTTAAGAACAATTATGCGTACTTTGTTCCACCTTATGTGAAGCTGCGAGCATTACATTTGCTAGTTTTTGTGGCGCAACCCCCCGCAGGGTTACCCAAACACTGATAACATTATTTATACTTGGGACTAGTAAAATTGAAAGTAGAATTGTTGTTGTGAATGAAAATGAAATAAATGTGAAAAGTTTTTAGTATAAAATAAAATTTTGTATGTAAACAGCTTTTACTGAATTAATGGAGACGCAAAGGCGATGGGAAATTTTTATACATTATAATAAAAAAAAAGGGCTAAAATTATTTGACCAATGTACAATGTATCTAACTCAAAAACAAACTAAAGAGTTAAGCATATTTGCATACAATAGATAATATATGAAAGCGAAGGTTTAATAATTTTGCTTTTGAGAGGAAAGCAAAAAAAAAAATTGATTAAAATAATTATTAGAAGATTCTACCAAATTTGTATTCATTATTTGTTTTGGAAAATATTATTTCCACTCCCATAATTTATTTTATAATATAGTCTAATAAATGAAAAATGAATTATTACAATGATAGTGAGAGTGTGATTAATGAAAAGGAGTGCAAATAATATTTTTCATTGTTTTTGAATGTAAACAGCTTTTACTGAATTAATGGAGGTGTAAAGGTGATGGGAACTTTAGTTATTTTAATGAAAAAAAGCATAAATTTCATAGATAATTTATTTAATTTTTAAAAAAAGGTGGGAAAAAAATCCAAAAATGTATACCAAAATCAAAACTTATTTCAAGAACTGTACGCTAACTTAAACAAGTAGACTTTTGTACTGATCCTAAACATCCAAAAAGAGTTAAGTGGCAACTTTTTGTTTGTCAATAAAAGGGGACTAAGTGTAATGTGCTATTTTGATTACTGTGGAGCATTAGAATAATCGATTTAAGAGAGTTATAGTATCATAATTTGTATTTGGATACACATTATTTGGAAAAACTTTTCTTTTTTAGATACTTCAAATAGGGATGGAACTAGGGGACAGGGAGGACCCTCTCCCCTCAAGTTTTATAAAATCTAATTTTCCTACTTTATAAAATTAAAAATTTTCAAAAACACTCTTTATAAATTTAATCTCTCAGCACCCCCTCCCGGCAAAAATCTTAAAAATATTTTAGGTTGTATGTTTAAGCTTGGATACATTAAAATTTTCCCTTCAAGATATATATTTTAGTTCCATCTATGACTTCAAGCACGTATGTCCATCACATTCATTTTTTCGGATCATGATTTTATTTTGCATACAATACATCACCACAAAAAAAAAGGCTATATGGGTCGTGGAATTAAAAGATTTTCCCAAATAATCAATATTATCTTTCACGGATAATTAACAAAGAAAAAAAATGCCGACTGATTGTAGTTTAGAGGGCAAAGGACTGTACTAAAGCGATATGAACTTATGTAAGCCATTGTTTAAGCCAATAACTGGGCTGTAATCTTATTCAAAGAAACCACCAACATATAGGTCAGTTCAACCGGAGCTTATGCGGCAACTAAAAGCCGCTACAACGGCTAATTAGCCAAATCCCAACTTAGGAGAGTAAGTCCTCTCTTTCCCAATTTCGCAAGGAATCACTCTCCAAAGTACATCAAATCACAGTTACCATTTAGTAGGAAGGTTACTTCTTTTATAAATACTAGTACCGTAAAGAAAGGAACAACTTTTTACTTATTCTTGATAAGTTGAATTCTCAGTGTTTGTTTTTTCGATTAAGCAAGTGTTCTCGAGTTTGGTTGTTGATTCTTGAAAAAGGGTTTTCAATTCTAGTCGTTGAAAACTCAAAGAAGGAAGAATTGAATAAAGAGATGGGGAAGAGCAGTAGTAATGATGATGAACGCCGTCTTGATTATTCGGGTATTGAACTGTACCCGAACTGGGGTAAATTTGATATCTTGGTTGCAGTTGCAGAAGTAGAGAGGATCAGACTGGAGGAGGAGGAAAAAGAAAGGAAGCTCAGGCGAAATCTTTCCACTTTCTTGAAACTTCTTGCTGAAAAAGAAACAGAAGAATCATCAATGGACAATGGTTCAGATGGGGTCGGTAAATTGCAGCTTCTTGTTGGTAAAATTGATGTCAATTTCACTAAAGGGAAAAGATCGTTCAGAAGGAAGACTGGCTCCAACCACACATTATTGTCCGAGGAACTTCCTTCAGCAATATCCCAGTTTGATTTTGAAGGCAAACATCAAGAAGATGATGGAAATCACGTTCTGTTCTCATATGGGGATATAATTAAGAAGCCCCAATTGAAGAGACTGGGATCACCCAGTGAAGAAAATTGTACTGATCATCAAGAAATAGAGATGCCACGTTCCAAGAAAGCAAAAGGGAAGCCTAGATATCCTGATGGACCATTAACGTCAACTATCAGTACTATTCCAGAGAAATTCAAGAACAGAATTTTGGAATTTGGGGGTTCAGAGGAAAGCATTGTATTTGTGTTTCAAAAGGTGTTAACAGAGACCGATGTGAAGACGCATTTCAGTAGGCTGCTGGTGCCATTTAAGCAGATCAAGAATGGGTTTCTGACTGCTGAAGAGCAGGCTCGTTTTTGGGATCCCAACCAGAAGTTTGGAATTGATGCCATTTTTGTTGATCCATCCCTTGATGAAGGCAGAATGAACCTGAGACGATGGGAGATGGGTAAAAAAGATGGTAAAATAAGTTACAACTTTGCATTGATCACTAACTGGGTCAAGGTTGTGCAGAAGAATGAACTGAGACAAGGAATGACAGTGCACCTGTGGGCATTTAGGAGGGATTTACAGCTTGGATTTGCTTTAATTTTAGTTTGATTAAGAATTTTTTATTTCTAATTTTGCGCTTAGTCTAATTGTTCATTAGAGTCTTGTGAATTAAGGAGATTTAGTTTGTTAGAGCAGTGTCCATTAGTCTTCCTTTACTAATTTTAATTAAACATATCCATTGTTGCCTTTGTATTGGTCAAAGAATGTTAATTTCGTTTGCAAAGAGTTAGAAAAAAAAATTGATGCAAATGAAGTATACAAGTAATAGTTTGATGCAAATGAAATATACAAATTGATTATTTTGGCCTTGCTTTTGTTACTGTTCTTGAACAGAGCTCAGTATAGTAATCCCCATATATGTATACTTAATTTGCACTTTGCCTCCAGTATAATTATTTAATCATCGCTTTGCCCCCAAGATTCAAGGTCAAGCGTTATTGTTTTGCTTCCCTTTAGCGTATGATCCATCTACTGCATCTTTTATTTTTTTTTCTTTAATTTTTGGGGTAAAATACCCAAAACCCCCTGTGATTTGCCTAATGTACACTTTACCGTTCTCTAGTTTGGAAATCTACAATTTAACTTCTTGTCGTTTCAACTAAAGTAAAAGTTTGACAGAAAACATCTACAATAACAGTATTTGAGTGCCATGCACTTCTACTGAGAGTTGTGGTTGCGATAAATAATGTTTTAGAGAAAATAATATTTTCACTTGCCAAAGAGACCCCCGTGTGTTATCAAAAGCTTTCTTTTCTTCTCCAAGCCCTAAATTGGCTTTGAGCCAAAACGGCAACCATCTAAAGCAAAGTTGGTGATTTTAGGTCCGCTCATCTTCAAGCCAAAACCTCAGCCATATGAAGAAAAATTGGTGAGTTTGGGTCTACTCATAGCATGTAATCGATTTGGGAGGAGAGGTAAGAACTCTAAAATGGTTATTTTGAGATGTCTTCAGGAATGCCTTCCTCAAGTTATAGAAGTTGGAATGGAAGTAGGGATTTGAGATATCAATATAGGCTATGTGATTGTGGAAGAAAGTTTAAGATAAAAATTGTTGAATCAGAAAAACCAACCAAAGGCATGTTGTATTTCGTTTGTGAAAGAGATGCATGTGGCTTTTGGTGTTGGTGTAATCTGACTAGCCGAGTGTAGCCAAGGTGGGAGGTATTGGAAAACTAGTGGAGGAAGAGCAACCAAGTATGGAAGCTAGCATGATGTCAAGATGGCAGAAAGTGGATGAGGAACTGAAGAGCCTGAAGTTGCTCGTTTGTTGTTGTCTAATGGTGTCTGTGTTTTCACTCTTAGTGTTGATGTCCAAGATGTGAAATTGATGTGTTAATCTTTTATTTAGTTCTAGTAGTGACGTTGAATGGCGAAGGAAAAGTGTAGTGAAAATCCATATGTACAATGATGATTCCGTGTTTTGCTTTGTAGAAATGAAAAAGAAAAGATGCCATCATTGTCTTTTGGATAGTTATTGTTAAATGTAAAAGTCGTACTGTGATTGAGATGGGGTATGTCCCTTTTTTGCCATGCAACTTATGGTAAATAAAACTACAACCTGCAAAAGAGAAATGAAATGGTTGCTTTGATATTCCATCTATTCATTCACACAAAAACAACCATTCAACAAGAAAGGAATTGAAATGCCTGGCAAAATTGTGAGGATCTCAAAATTGCATTAATTTCTGAAAATTAAAATCAAAATATTATTTAAATGTTGAAATTATTAAATAATATGTATTTATATTTAATAATGCGTATTTATATTATTAATGATGTTTTCACTTATATAAATGTTATATTTTAAATTACATGAATTTTTAAAAATTTATTTGACGATTCGCGTTCGGCTAAGCATTAGGGTGAATATTTGCGCACTGGCGCGCAATGTAGCCCTAAGTTGAAATGTAGGGTGTAGAGGTTATAAAAATGTACAACTAAGCTGAGGAAATGTTATATGGGGAATTCCTGCCAGTAGATAAAATTCTCGCGCGTAAACGCGATTCAATTCAAAATTTCCCCACTCTTAATGGCAGGCCCAAAAGTCAACAAACCTATACCTTTAGCTTACCTTCATTTTCAACCCATCTTATCCCAGCTTTTCCGTTCATATCTTCCCTCCAAATTCTGATCTTCAGGTGCAAGAAAGAAACAGGAGCCGCTGCTCTTCCATAGCTTCCACCGATCCTCCATCTTCACCAACCTTCAACTCCTACCTTCACCTTCCATTTCCAGCATCAACCTTCACTCTTTCCTGCTGCCTCGATCGAGCAAGAGGAAGGAGAAGATCGTTGTTGCCACTGCTACTGCTGGGTTGTTAGGGCCAGGGTGAAGGAGAAAAAAAAAAAAACCAGCTTCCTTTTTTTTTCTTCTTCCTTCCACCAACCACAGAACCACCCCAAGCTCACCAAAAACCACAGAACCCCAGTCCTCTTCATCTTCGGTCGCTGCTGTGCTGCTGCGGTGACAGGTTAGACAAGCGGAAAAACAGAGTGCAAGAGTGTCGACTGACTTCTTTGATTCTAGGAACAAACTTGGGGAACTAGGCACTTCATTTAGCTAGTAAACAACCACCTGAAGGTAACCCAAAAACTTCCGCCTAGCACTTAGCAGAATTTCAGATTTTTACAGCTTTTGGTTCTTGAAATTTTAGCTTGCGTTGGTGAAACTTGTTGGGTTGCTGATCCTCCAAGCTAATGATTGATGAAGCTAGAGGTGTTTTATGTGTTTATATGTGTGCTTTGTGGTGGTTAAATGTTGGGGAAATTTTTAAGAATGAAAATGGGGTGCTGGCCGGATGAGGGAGCAATTTTCTAGCTTTGTTACCGGTTGTTGTTTTGCAATTTTTGCTTAGGTAATGAACTGGATTGCTTGTTGGGAGGATAGACTAATTAGTTGTGATTGTTATGGACTTAAAGTATGAGTTATAAGTTGAGAATGGTTGAGCAAAAAGAGAAGCAAATTTCTGCTCTGCTATAGCCGCACAAACAGGCTTGATTTTCTTCCATTTTTTACCCGAATTTTTGAGCTGGATTTTGTGAAGTTATTGAGTTATTTAAATCATGTATATGTTCACCTATATGTGTAGAGTAGTTTTGGTGAAAATGCAGCTTTTGTACAATGGGAAATTTCATTGAAAAATCAAAGAGAAAAATGCCCCTGAGCTGTCCGAAAAAAATTCTGGAAATTTCCAGATTTTTGGGCGAATTTTGGGGTTTGGTTTTGACAAGTTTTGAACTATTTGAGATATAAACATGTTAACCTATATGTGAAGTATTGTTTGGGTAAAAATGTAGCTTTTGAGTTGTTGAAAAATTTTGGACAAATTGAAGAGAAAATGGACTGCTTGTACCAAATGCACTTGGAAATTTTTTCCAGCTTTGCATGAGACATGTTGAATGATTTTCACGTTAACATGAACCCAATTTGACTTGTGTTTAGTTAAGGGGTGTGTATAGCTCAATTTGGGACAAAAATCTAGTAGAGTTTACGTCCAAAAAGTGGACCAAAATTTTATTCTTCACGGGGCTACCCAAAATAGAAATTTTGTTTCAAATTAGAAATGATTTTGACGTTTGGATTTCGTTTTGGTTAAATAGGGACTAAATTGTCCCGAAAATGTTTTCTAGCTTTAACCTTTGTTACTAGGTCCACTTCGAGTCAATAACCTTGAATTTTATTAGACCAAATGCCCTATTTCGAGAAATATGCCAAATTTGGAAATTTTCTTGAAAACTCAAGTTTTTGCCTTCATGAAAATCCTTGAACCAAGTTGGTCAATGGAATTTGGCAAACTTAAGGAGTTTCTATTTTATAGAAATTCCAACGACTAGTTTTACTTGGTTTATATGATTTCCTCTTAAAAGAATTTCCCAAGATATTTTTGGGGAAAATTAGAAGAGAAAATTCCTCTAAATGGGTAAATGTGATTTTTCTCAACCTGTGACACCAAAGTGGTGTTAATTGCTTATATGACTCTAGAACTTGGTTATTGAAATATTTGACGAATTTAGCAAGTTTTTGGTTTTAAAGAAACCTTAAAATTTAATTTCACTCGAAATTTGTGGATTTCACTTTGAGAAAACGATTAATACTAGTTTGGGATTTTTGAGTGAAATTAAATGCTAGTTGACTCGAGTTAAATTCGCCAACTCAAAAGTGGAAATTTATGTGAAATATTTGTATGATTTTAGGAGTTGGTGAAGAGCACAATCTCGATCAAAGTTTGGAATTCTAGACTCTTCACTTGAGGTGAGTGTCTCTTGCATGAATCGTGTTTAACTGCTAGTTGAACTACTTGTTAAAAGTACTTGCTAGAGATATCATGAAATGTTATATGCTATGTGATTGAGTGAAATGCCATAAGTACAAGTGTTGCAAGGTCGATTGAAGCGTGGTCTCGTCGACTAAATAAACCAAACGGATGCACGTACCACGCTCTATTAGAGTGGGAGGTACCTCTCTACCGTCTTGGTAAAAGTGCTTGCAAAATTCGTGTTGGAGTCGGGCCCGAAAATAAGGGGGAAGTCGTTGCTAGGAGACGTGTAGATTAGGAAAAATGTCTACATGGAGATTAGGTAGTGAAAGTCGATGGAGTGTCAACTACTATAAATTACCTGATCAAGCGCGAGGACTTTGGTTCCTGAGAGCCCCGTATCCTTTTCTTGTCATGTTACTTCGTTTTCCTAAATTGTTAATTGCTTACTTGTCCATTTGTACTTGTTAAATTGCCCTATGTAAATTGCATGTTACGAGGCACCACTGAGCTATTGGCTCATCCCTTCCAATTTGTTTTCCTTGACAGGTTCTGATATGCATGAAGTCTTGGAGAAATAGAAAAGAAATGTTATATTTTGAATGCCCACTTTTGTAATTGTACTTTGGGAGATACTTTAATATCTTTTGGATGATTTTTTTTTTTTGCGCCTTTGGGAAAATGTGAATCCTGTGGTGCTTCTGTGCCCTGGATTAGGAACTGTAAATTGTAAATTAAGTATTTTTAAGCTCGACGTTTTCGTGGGTACTTGGAATTGTATTTTTGGGCTATATAAGTTGAATTGTATGACTTATTTAAGTACTTAGCTTGCTTGAGAAGTAAGGTTTATTTTCGATTTATGTTTGGTGAAATCAGTTGCTAGAGTGAGTGAGCCCTGGCGAGAGCTAGGCAGGCGACCTGCCAACCCTTTGGTTCACCTTAGGGGGAAGTGGGGTCGCCACAAAAATGATATCCATCAACCATTCGACGGCATGATAATAAACTCGATGCAAAATGCGATCCATCTTGCTTCCATATTCCATCTATTCATTCACACAAAAACAACCATTCAACAAGAAGGGAATTGAAATGCCTGCAAAATGATATCCATCAACCATTCAATGGCATGATAATAAATTGGAAGCAAAATGCTATCCATCTTTCCATTCATACAAAAATAACCATTCAGATCATCCATACAAAAGTAGAACACTTCATTATCCATTTACACCAAACTCAACACCCAAAAATCAGTACGAAAAACAAAACAATTTGGGTATATTTGTAGTCATCTAAATCCAACTCAGTCACCAAAAAATGCGAGTTTACATCACATCACCTAACTACGAATTACACACATATACAATTTAGGAAGATGGATTTGTTCTTGTTCTCTTGGCCCTTATTTTATGCAACACATCAGCAACTGTTGGAGGTTTAACTCTTCCACCAACAACACTCTTAACAGGTCCTCCAGTCACAGCAAACTGTTAAATGGAAGTATGTTAGTAATAGGACATATGTTTCAAGTACTATGTACTAAGATTCATGAATAATACCTGAGAAGAAGCAATTTTTCTAGTGATAACCCTGTTGACACTAGACATTGTTGGTTGAGTATATACTTTTCTCTTTGGAACTTTTAATTTAGATGGATTGGGATTATCAACCGGCTTTCCTTGAGCGACTGGTTCTGAAGTGCGACCAGTAGAGTGGTTAGTTCCTTGTGGCTCTAAAGTTTCATCAGTAGGCTCTTGATTTGCCGATGACATCAAAACAAAAAGTTATGAACTGTTAGTAATAAAGAAGAGCCTATGCCATACATAAGAAGATTGTACCCTGTAAAATTTGGAATTTGGATGGATTGAATTCTTGCAACTTCTTGAATTGTGTCCAGGTTTGAAGCATTTTTTACAATGCAAAGTGAGTCTTTTTCTAGTTGATATTTGTCGCTTCTTTGGTTTATCAGGTACTCTCATCCGCACCTTCTTTGGCCTTCTAGGCATCTTTCATATCAATGGAGGATTAATTGGCTCTTCATTGGCCTTCTCCTAATACCTTGCACTTGGTACAGGCATAATTACATGCCTATATGTCTTTACATAAGTCTCTTTGCTGTAACATTTGTGGACAAAATCAGCAATTGGCTTTTTACGTGCTTGTATTACTGCACATGCATGGACACATGGATAATTTGTTAATTGAAATAACCCACATGTACAGGTCCAATTCTGTAGGTCTATCACTACAGTTTTGTTAATACTAGCATCAATTTCATATTTCTAGCCATTAGCCCGTATAGCAACACATGTGCTACTCAATCTTACATTTTTCTCAATCTTCTCATGGATGTTTGGACATACTTTACCTTGAAATTTTTTCCATCCCAGTCCTCTTTACCTGGAATCATTGCATCAGTCTTCTTCTCATCCATTCAAACATCCCAACCACAGCCAACTCCGTTGCTGGAAGAATGTAATTGTTAAATGACTCATTTAAATTGTTAACCAATATTTCACACTTCCTTCTTCCACTGAAGTGTGATCTGGTCCACAGAGTTGGTGGAAATTTTGAAAGCCATGCTGATACTTGTGAGTCAAATTTTTCCATGTCTATCATTGCCACATGCCAGTTTGCCTCATTTCCAGCACTTGTACATGCCCAAAATAAGTCCTTCAGCTCTTTTCCTTTGAATGTTTGGTTGAAGTTTTGATACATATGTCATATGCAGAACCTATGCTCAGAGTCAGGAAAAAGCTCTCTAAGAGCTTGAACAAGTCCTTTTTGTCAATCTAAAATTAAGGTCCAAGGTATGTTGTCCATCTCCAATCCTAAATCATCCAGTAAAAGTTGTAGGAACCACCTCCATGAGTCGTACCTTTCAACTTCAACGACAGCTGATGCTATTGGGACCATATTATCATTACCATCTCTCCCTAAGGTGGATAATAATTGGCCACCAAATGCACTCTTTAAAAAGCATCCATCTAGACCAATAATTGGTCTATATCCGTCAATAAATCCCTGCTTGCAAGCATGAAGATAGAGGTACATTTGCATGATGATAGAAGTACATTCTTTCAAATGTACCTCTAGACGCTGCATCAAGTTTGTCAACTTGAATCTTTACTGTGCTACCAGGATTATACTTTAGGATCGTGGCTGCGTAATGCCACAGATTATGATACTGCTCCATGTCTAATCCCTGTATATCTTCTCTTGCCTTCCTCTTCGCTCTATATAGCTTAGATGAAGTGACATTGACCATCAAATCCCTTTTAACCTCATTCTGAAAACCAATTAAGTTACACTTAGGATCATCCCTAATCTTTTATTGATATCTTTGGCTAAGGTACCTTGATGTAACATGTTTGTTGTTGTACTCTCTACCACAAACATGCTCAGCCTTCAAAGTCTTGATCTGGAAGGTACTAATCCCTTGAACTTTTGATGCATCAATCTTCCGTGAACAACCTCTCTCACACTCAGCTGTAATTCAGTAGGAATCATTTCTGATCCACTTTGATTCATATCCCTCTCTTATATTCCATTCCAACAAAGCCATTCTGAATAATCTGAAATTTTTGAACTTCTAGCCCACTTTTAGTTCAAATTGAGGCTTCTTAAACTCAACTTCTGGATCGAAATCTAGATATTCTTCAAGCTTCTCACCATCGGAACCAGTCCTCTCCAGTAGCTCCTCATTTGGGATCACAGGTTCATTCCAATTGGTTTCTAATCCAACTTTACTGTTCAGTCATTCAAAGTCTTCTTTAGGCTGTTGTTGTACATGATTTCCACTGTCCTGCAAGTGTGAACATGTAGAATAGTATTTGCTAGTGTTTCCCTCTCCTAAACAGTAGGCTGGTCTCTTGCAGCCAGTTTCTTTGGACTTTTGAGATCACCCTTTAGAGCAAACACAGGCAACTTTGGCTTAGCAACCGCTTTCTTAGATGGGTTCACAGCAAAAATGTCTTCATCCTCTATGCTCTCAAGCCCCTCATCTAACCAATCAGGCTTAACATTTTTTGATTTACCTACTTTGTCCGCAACACTCTCTGCTTTATCCGTAGTTTCTTCACATGTGTGGTTAGCATTTGCACCTTTTTTTGCAACATGCTGACCCCATCACAATGTTCGGGAGGCTCTTCAAATGCCTGGCCCCTACTTACACTATATATCACCCTTACAGGAAGATGCAAATGCGCATCATTCATCAACTTAATGTCATCATTCCCTGTAATTGGCAGCAATCTAGTTTCCATGTCCAAATCTGGTACACACCACCAAAAAGTGGCCCTGGTTGCATCCTTCTCAATTAGTTTGGACATTTTACACAGTCCAACTATGGACAGCTCACTTGGATCTCTATCATTCCATATGGCTAGCTTGTAGTCTCCTACATAGGCTGTATTGGGCTCACTTCTAAAAATTCCTCCAAAGTCCCAGTGTATCTCAACCATCTTTTTCTTGTGTGTTGTCTTCTATTAACTAGGCAAGTGCAAAAATTTATTTATTATTGTACATGTATATAAAGTAAGTTGTCTATACTTTATGTAAAAAAAGCAAACATGATAATGACGTATGTTCACAACTACTACTCACAAGAATCTGGCCCAATCTAGACTGCTGAATTGCCAACAATAACAACAATCTAACCACAGTAATGACGGTGATATAAACCATTATAAAATTGAAATTTTCGTAAAGCTCGAATCTTTCCAACAGCTAGGATTTATCAACCTTTTTCTAACATATTGGCTTTATCGTAAAAGTCATAGATATCTAGATCCAGAAATATGGATTCAGGTGTCTATTCACACTTTTATCCAGATTATTCGAACAAACTAAGATATATAAGAAATTGGAAACATCAATTGTAACAATCACAGTACATCTAAGTTTACAAAAATAAAATCACTTCAATACACAGTAGCATACAAATCAACGTGTTTATTCACATTATTATCCAGATTATTTCCCTAAACTAAGAGATCATAAAAATAGGAAGGATTCGAAGCTTAGAAGCTTACACATCCTGCTACGGGTCTTCTCCGGAGTCTTCGATATGATGCAGTTGACGTCTTATGCTTGCAATTGACGTCCACTAGAAATCTTCACTAATTGTTGAGAACTTTTCCAATCTAAAGATTGTGTCTTCCTAGGGTTTCTAAAGGTTCGCTCCTCTCTCTCTCTCTCTCTCTACGTCTCCTTTCTTCGAATTCTCAAAAGCACGAAACATTCTTCCGAGGAATCGACTTATAGAGGGGCAATTTTGACATTTTCCATTTATACGTTAGTTTAGATGTTTTCCGTTAGACTTTCACTTTAGTTGAAATGACAAGGAGTTAAATTGTAGATTTCCAAACTAGAGGGAGGTAAAGTGTACCTTACGCGAACCACAGGGGATTTCTGGTATTTTACCCTAAATTTTTTTCCTGCTTTCTACTATCTCCTATCATTTAACATGCTTAGAATAATTTGTTAACGGTAGCTCAATCTTCTCTTTCTTTCACTAATGTTTTTTCAGTTTTTATTTTGTGTTTTCTATTAACAATTTTTTTCCCGGTGACACGAGAGGATGTTAGCTCTAATTCCATTGATTAAACAAGAAATAGTAGATAGAAAGGGACAAAAACCAAAGCTTTTTATAAAATACAAGAGTAGATTAATTTCGAAGAAGGGAATCCTAATCTATCAGTACTGTTTAGCTGACTTCTAATGCAAAGGTCTGCAAACGAATTATAATCCTCTGAGGATGCTTTCAGCCAACAATAGATATATAGCATGTTTGGGGGGCTGTTGGCTTGCCGTAGGTAATGAGAAACAGAAACAGACTTAAGAATAAACTAATACTGGTTGTAATAGTACTAGTTTCTCTTTTTCTTTGATAAAGCTAAATTTGTTTACCCTGGATCTTCTTCAAAGAGTGAATAAGATGTGAAGGGCGCTAAGTCAAAATTGTAAAAAAACTCAAGGGAGGTTTTTGAAATTATTTTTGCTTATTTGGGGTTACATGCCAAACATACACGTATTGATCTATGTTCTGTACCAGTTTTAATAACAAAATGAGCATTTCAGGTTCATTAAAATATTTATTTATTTTAAGCCTAGAAGTTTTTGAAGTAATTGCTTAAGTTATAAAGTAAAAAATTGAGCCAGATGTTGGGGTCCTGCATTGGTCTGAATTGACATAGACGCCATTGAGTTATTCTACTTCCACAAAATTGCAAATAAAATTGATCGCTAGCCGGGTCCTGCTAGAGGTCAAATAACTCAAATACTACAACTGATTCTACCATAAATTTCCAAAAGAAGTGAAATAATTCCTTTCGAATACATGAATATCAAAACACGCAAAAATCTTAAGTTTCGAGTAAACTATTATTACTATGAACTTGCCAATCATCAAAAAATATTTTAAAACATGTAGTCAGCTTTTGTTGCTTCGGGAGAACGTATGCACAAGTAAATTTTCTAAGAAAAACAAAATTATTAATTTTGGTCTTACAAAATAATTTTAGTGACAAAATGAGTTTTCTAGAAATAATAGTGCATGTATGTTTAGTCACCAAAGAGTTGCTTGCAATAGAGGGTACAAAGCAAGTTTTCACAGTGTAATGTATTCAGATGCCAAATAGTAGCGTGTACTACTGAGTACCTACAAGAATTTCCAAGATTCAAGGCGCATATCACGGTAAGAAATGTTACTGAAACTTTGTCGACCTGATTGACTCATAACCAAACTTATCTAGTTTGGAATAAGTAGAGTTAATAATAGGTGCGGCTAGTGCGGCTGTTTTACTTGACATCCACTCATACAGCTTTGTTATATTTTATAACGTACAACAAAAATTGTATGAATGTACACTAAATCAATAACAAAAAAGCAAAATAATTGTACCAATTGTATCTAATCCTAACCGTACCTGCTCCAGTCCCAAACTCATCATCCTGAATTTGAATGCATGCAATGACGGATCTAGGATTTTAGGTTGGAAGAGTGAATAGCCAAACATATAATAAAAAAATGTTATAGCAAATAGCATAATAAATTTAAAATGAAAGTTTGATAGACGATAACTAGCAATAAGATGTTTTTATTTGTAAAAGACAAAGTGTAAAATGAAAAAAGTAAGATATATTGGATTCAAATCATCTAGCTTACAAAAAAAAGTATAAAACAAATATAATATTAAATTCTATAGTCTTTTTATTTCCTAACAATGCAAGAGATGTGACACTGTATATTATGATCCTTCATTTGATCAAATGCACAATTGTTGAATTAACATAATTTTCTGGAATTATTTCTTTTTCTACATCATATCAATGTATGAGCAAGAACATCATCATTAAAAGTTTCAATGGAGTTGGCGATGACGGATACTTTATAAAACATTAAGAACTTATTGCAACTTGTTTTTCTTTTTAACTAATAATCCTACTTTTTTTTTAATTCCAGGTCAATCTTACAGTTTAAAGTTAGTTTTCTTAGTTTTTTTTTTTTTTAAATGGGTTTGGCTTACAAGTGTTTCAGAAGCATTTGTTAAGGCAGTTTCAGCTTTTTTTCGTAAGAGTGGAACTTATTCAGGAAGTATTTAAATGCAGG
>NW_020864098.1:0-22360 GCF_003713205.1 Coffea eugenioides
ACCAAGAGCTCCAGGATATCCGTCATGCGAGTTAAAACTTGTCCCATTTGGTCATTTCCTCTCCCAACACTTGACTCAACGTTTTGATCAATACCGGACCCATTAGCTACTCTTTCATTTCGGGGTTGTCTAGGTTGACGTCCCTTTCGTTGTCCTCTAGTTTCCATGTTCACAACTAATCTATACGCACATGCATAACCCTCACACTTAGTTAAAATTGAACTATACTCATATACCAGTAGCAACATTTAAAAAGGATGAAGTCACTTACACAAATAACATTATCACTATGCAAGTAAACACAAACTAGAGTTCATTAAATCATAACACAAATTATGGCCAAGTAAAGTTCATGCCAAGTCAAAGTCAATAACAAAAATAAACAAGTGATTATCACAAGTACATTCATCTCCAAGGCACAAACTCTTAAGTTCTACTCCCATCGTCTCACTATGAAAGATCACAAGTAGAGATCCACTAGATTAATTAGAACTAGACGATTCTCGTTCCCTAACATGCTCGATTTCAATCCCAACACAAGGATCTTTTGAGTTACAATATTTTCCATCTTCCACTCTTAATTATTGTACCATCTTAACCAAACAATTATTGGTTTCCTGTAACCATTCACATGAAATATCGATTCATTCTTATTCCCCAAAAATGGAGATATAAAGTCCTTATGGTTGCCCTCAACTCTCAAGTACTCGGGTACAAGAATCCGAAATAAGGTAATTCACAGCTCGAGCCGGCCGGTCCCAAGAGTAAATCACCACATTCGAGATTCCTACCCAACATACATATCAAATTCCCTCCAATCATCAAGATAAAGGTTTTACAACCTATAACATTCATGATTCACAGCTTACATTTTTAGAAGGGCACTTAAGTCTTTACTCAATCACATGGTAAGGACCATAACACCACTTGGCCCTATCTTACTCCTCTGTAGAGACCACATGAAGTGGCTCTAAATTTCATCGCTACAAGCAATCATTTAACTTTCAGAACAGTTCCACAGTTCGGCATCCTAAACATTTAAGCCTAGAATACACTACAAAGATCTGAAACCTAAGCTCTGATACCAACTGTGACGCCCCCACTTCTCCCTAAGGCGAACCAAAGGGTATCCGCGGGACGCCTGCCCAGCTCTCGCCAGGACTCACTACAATCCATCATTCAAGAGCTCGAAATACTTTAAGTAACTTCAATACATAATTAAAGTACTTCAAATATCTCACACTTACAATTATGTAGCTTTCAAGCTTAAAGTTTTCAAAAGAAAACAATCTAGTACTACTCACGAGCACCCTTGGTCTCGAACCCTGTAAAAGAAATCCACAACGTGGTATGAGCTACACAGCCCAGTGAGGTTCCAAGACACTCTAACAGTTCAAATAAATCAAGTAAGTTGGGCATATCATATGCATGGTTCAAGGTTACACAATGGCATGTTATCATGAGGTGGTAATCATTGTACGGGTAATTTGAGACATTTATCATGGTATGAGACATTAGCATGTATAGTTCACGAGTGATTGGAGCTTATTACAGGCATAACTCAGGATTTCATGTTGGCATTTTAGCACGAAACAATCATCATGATACCAGGTAAACATATACTGTAGGATACGGTGTTTCAGTGGAACTCTGTCGGTCATCTGCACCTTATGACTTCCGGATCCCCTCGGTTTGATTGGCCATCACCTTATCCCTCCAGTGGTAATACTCGAGTATACCGAAACGGTTGTCCAGGGCTCCAACCTACCCGACCGAGCCCAGTCCTGGCTCGAGTAGGTCAGTAACCGAGGCAGGGCCCAAGTTCAGCTTATAGCTTACAACATGCACAGGTAACCAAGTAATTCGACAAAAATAAAATTCATCATTTGAATAGGTCGAGTGAGGTAAAGTACACACTCGCCTAACAATGATGGACAACTTCATATAACATGTGATTCATGATAATCAAGTAAGCAAGTAACCACATAGATTAGAAAACGGTAAGTAAACACGGTTAACAGTAAACGGTAAACGGTTAACGGTGGTAATTACGGTTAATTGGTAGACATATGTCATTTTAATAGGCCGCCATTGGCCGTTTTCCACTTTTACCACGTAAGAGTCGGGGAGATTCACTCCAACCGACTTATGCTGCCATAGCATAATTAATCATGTAAACACATCATGTATATATGCTCTCCAAGCATTTCATATCTAATAGTTCAAATATACATACTTCAGGTATTTCATGTTGAGTAATTCAAGTATACATACTTCAAGTATTTCATGTCGAGCAATTCAAGTATACCTCATTCGAATATGCATGAGTGTGGTAAATTCTTATCATATAGCACTTAACACTTAATGACCATGGGTTAAGCATGTCATAGACTTATTCCAATTACGTATTCCTATATGGAACACTCACCTATAGCAACAAGAGAGTAATACTCAAACAAATGTCTAGGCGTCCACTTCGAGTTCCTCTTGAAGGTCCCCTTGAGCACCTGAGCAAAAACCATTAACTATTATACACTATCACTTAGAACCCCTACTTATCAAAGAAGGTTATACAATCTAAGGGGAATTCATTAATTGGGCCTTAATTATTAATAATCGAGGCTCAAGAGTAAAGTTTTAAAGTCTAAAGAGAGAGACTAATATTTTCCATGAAATCGAGTTCAAAATGTTCAATCGGTATCGAGAAAAGAAGGCAAGTTTCCAAAATCTCATTTTCTAAGAAATTGACAAATTTCAGCTTTGGGTGTCAATTTTAGAAAAATCGTATCTTGCACTATGTAGGTCCAAAATTGGAAAGCTTGATACCGTTGGAAACTTATTCAAAAGCGCTAAAAGTTCCTAGAAGATACTTTTCCATGATTCCAAACAGAAGGTATTCAAAAATTGACTCAAAGTTGCTGCTTGGGACCATTTAGACAGTTTCGGGGTTGGTTTTTGACCATCTTTGAAAATCCGGCAAAATTCATACAATACGAACTAACCTCCGAAATTTAGAACTCAATTAGAGCTACAATCAAAGTTTAAAACAAAACAAACGGTACAAGAATTGAAGTTTTGAGCGCCAAGATATAGCAGCTCAAAGTTGGCTAAAATTCCTCCTCGATCAAGAATTTCCAGATTTAAACATGAACTTTGGGACTTTGTTTGAACATCTAAACAGACTTGAAATAGCACCAAATTTGGTATGATTATACTACCATATAAGGGCTATTCCTCTGTCAAATTTCATAGAAAAATATGCACGGAAAGTCACTTAACGAAATCACTCAAGTTTCCAAATTTTTAAGGCAAAGCTGCCTCGTGTATGAAAATTTCCTTTTTCTAAACTTTTGACCAAGGGAAGATACCTAAAACATGTCTCGTTTATGATAATCAGGTCTAGCAAGAATTCAAAATACATTTGATAGGTGATTTACATCAAGAATTTCGAAATAACAAGTCCCAAGTCATTGTTAGTTACAAATCTGTCCAAGTGGAAAATTCTATCACTGTAGCTGTTTCAAACTTTGGCCACAACTCACTCAATTCAACTTGGAATTGGGCGTGGTTGATGGCGTTGGAAAGCTCTCTCATAAAGCTGAATTTTCTCAGAAGAAACCATTTTCAAATTCCATTCACAAACAGCTCGTTTTTGAGCATGAAGATACAAGTCCTGTCCTGTCTCCTGGAGAGAAACGAAACAGGACAGTGATTTTCAATCGAATGGTGTTGCTCACTCAAGTGGAACTAGAATGTACATTTGGTACCAATGGAAAGCTGGGAATGTCTAGTTTCAAATGCCACCGACGGCACTCAATTTCGACATCGGAGTAAAGAGTTATAGCCGATACAAGATGACTGCCTGGGCAATACGGGATTCATTTTCCAGTTTTGCTAACTTTGGAAATCAACTCATTTAACCAACCAAATCATGTTATTTTTCAATGAAATTTTGTACACACTCACAATAACATGTAAACAATATAATCAAGTCATTAGAACCTCAAAATTGTGCACAAAAATGGTCGGACAAGGCAGGGGTAAAACGGTCACTTTTGCTCCAAGCACCTCCTATGATTTTCTACCAACAATACAACATTAATCCACTAATTTAAGCACTAAACCACCATTAAATCCATCATCAAGCATGAGATCAGTCCTCAAGACAAAGGTGGGAGTTCATAGAGCCCACCCATTTCATTTTACACCATAAACAAGCTACCCAAATGCAAATACTACCTTATACATGCAAGATGATCTTCATAAAGCAAGATTTAAGTGTTGGATTAACACCTACTTGATTAGAGGATGAAGGCAGAAATTTCGGCCCCTTAGATGCTCAAGAAAACCATGGATAGCAGCTCCTTTTCTTAGCTCAATGGGATCTCTAAATGTTTAGTTAAGTGTAGTTCGAATTTGGAGTGAATTGGAAGAGGTTTGATGAAGATTTGATGAAGGAAAAATGAAGAACTTGGTCTTGTTTTTCCTTGGAGTTGCACGGCTGGAATGAAGAAGGAAAAGAAGAGTTGCACGGCTGTTTGAGGTGATAAAGTGGAGGGTTTTGATCTGGTGTAATGCACCCATGTGAAACTAAAATGTGTGGCTCTCATTGATTCAAAGGTTAACTCTTTTTCCCGCGCGTTTCGTGTTCGATTCCTCTCGAATTTGTTTCACTGGTGCACTAAACCTCTAATGCACTTATATTCATATAAATATTATTCACTCTCAATCGTCCCAAAATAAGGGTCTAAAGTTCCTGAATTTAAATCGCGCGTGTGAAAACGCGTATCTCCAATTTAAGCGCGATAACGCGAAACTTTCGAGAAATTCTTATAACGATAGTACTAATAACTATCACTTGAGTATTTAAACATTAAAATACCGAATTTAGGTCCATTGTACATGTCTCCAATATTCCAAACTTATTGTACTCTCAAGCGGATAAAATCTCCAAGCACTATTCACTATTTTTACTAAACGCGCTCCAGGAAATTAATTCGTGAAATGAGTTACTTTAAAAATATAACGAAGTTATATTACCATGCATTTAGGTCTAATAAGACTAGAAAATATTCCTCGAGGCAAATATCCAATTAAATAATTTATTAAGCCACAAATTAGGCTTAAAAATAATAGTTTTTACGAGTCCTCACACTTGTAGTTCAACTTGTGGTTGATGCAGTACAAGGAACCTTTTATCACGGACAATTGGACTCTTGAGATGGAATTAGGCACAAATCCTGGACTCTTTGTGACTATTGGTTGAGGGATTCTCTGTTTTCTTTCAATCTTGTTACATAGTTCTGCATTTCCGTTGGCTTCAGTTTCTTCAATTTTGTTTTGGAGTGTATAGTTAGTGTGATTGACGTAAGATTTCCCTCTTCTTATATAACCGCATGCTCATTAACGAAAAGCTAATAAATTTGTTCCAAAAAAAAAAAGTGAGAGAGATAATAGTAACACTTAAGTCTATGAATTAGAATAAGGAAGGTATATATTGATCAATAATCAAAATATGCATTAACATTTTTTTAACACCCCACCAACCCTCTCATATCCTTTCCACCCCTAACTGTTATAATTCAAATCCTAAACCTAATCGTGGAAAAAATTCTAAAACCTTCCCTAAATAACATATTAAATAAGTATAACTAAATTTTCTATTTTTCTATTCACACACTTCTAAGGGAAACAAAATACAGGGCATAACTTGACTATTTTATAACATGAAACTTTAGCGAGCAATCATATTCCAAAGTGTAGATCAAAAGTTAAAAAACCAAAAAAAAAGCTAATTAGCTGTAAATGTTGATTTTGCACGTTTAAAACAAAATTTTCGAATACATAATGAGGAGGATATTCCCTAGTGGTGAAGTGGCTAGGCTCATCAATAGGTATGTTCTCTATCAAATCTGCAATGAGGAGGATATTCCCTAGTGGTAAAATTGTAGGTGGTATAAAATGGTGTGGGGAAAGGGTTGCATTCCGAAGCTTGCTTTTACTTTATGGTTGGCTGTAGAAGGAAAGCTTATAACAAAAGATAGACTGAGAAAATGGGGAATGCAGAATGTTGGTCTTTGTGGGGGGGATTGAGTCAGTAGACCACTTGTTTTTTGAGTGTATTTTTGCCAAGTCAGTTTGGCAAAAAGTACAAAAAATCTGTCTTTTATATAGAGGAGATATGTGCTGGCAGATGGAGGTGCAATGGTGGAGTGTTTTCTTGAAAGGTGAATCCTTTGCAACTCAACTTAGAAGGCTGGTTCTCTCTGCGACTGTTTGGCACTTATGGCAGGAGAGAAACAGCAGGGTCTTTAAGCGAACCAGCAAAACCAATGTTCAACTTGTTGTAGCAATTGTAAATTGTGTCCAATCAACGTGTGTATCTTGGGAGAGTGCTCCAAAAACAAAGGAAAATCTGGAACTAATGCTCGAATGGGGACTTGAATACAAGTGTTTGATGAGTTAGATCGGTGTTATATGTATATATGAGCCATAAACTAAGTACTTAGTTACTATAGAGATAGAGGCTTTGGAGTATATGGTGCTGATAGATACAGGAAATAGATTTATGATGTAATAGATGCAGAGTTTATTGTATACTTCTGCTGAATTCAATAAAAGCTCTTTCTGGAAAAAAAAAAGTTATTGTTTTCCAGTTTTACATATGAAAGATCTATACGTGGAACCAGTACTTAAATTTGAAATTGGCAAAATACTAACAAAAATTCAATAAAATAATTAATCGAAACTCATGAAGAACTTAGTTATTTAGAGATTTTTCATAACACAGTGAGTAAAACTTTTTGTGATATTAAAGTAGTTAGAAGTAAGCAAGTGAGCAACTAACTCTATTGCAAGATGAAACGTATTTAATAAGGAGAAAAAGTTCAAAATTTTTGTAAGGCAAAAGCGAGAAATGGAATTCTGTCAGAACTTTAGTAGGGGCAAAAAAAATTCAATGTAAAATTTTAAATTCTCTGAGGGCTAAAAGGAATTCTCAAAACTTAGGCGGGCAGCTGCCCCTTAGGTCCAGTAGTTAAATTATTAGGGATTTGTACTGTGCCTTTTAGATACTGTATGATAAGATTAAACTCACTGTTGGATATAGAATAAGAATTATCAATTCATAGATTATTTCAAGAGTTTGAATTAAAATGATAAGACAAGATGTAAATAGATTAGAATTATGGGTACAACATCCAAAAGGACTGCACCATTTTCTGAAATGTCAGCCAATTTCAGTCGGTTTTTAGTCTTTTGTTTTCATTTTATTTTTTTATTGTCAATTTGTTCTGAACTTGGACCACTCCTGAAACGAAAGGATTCTAAATTGGATAATATGGTGTCCTTATTGTTACGAAAATAGTAACAACTACAATAATAAGAAACGGTTTTGACGTGATAATTTACTTTTCTTAAGGAAATTTGCTCCCACTACTCTACTACCGGATTTGCAGCAATTCCCTCTAGGAATAACAAAGCCAACCAGAATTTCCACACTGTAGTATGCAGAAACTCTCTCAAAACGATTTAGAGAATATTGTCTTGAACGAAAATAGAAGAATAGTATAAAAGTAAAAGTAAAGTGAGGCCTTTGTTATCTGGACGCTATTATTTATAACGTTCAGATGCCCCAAAAGAAATGTCATGTCTTTTGGATACGTATTTCTTCATGAATAGGTACCTTTTCAAAACTAATGGACACGTAAACGGTTGTATGTGTTGTATCATCAGATGCAACCCCTAAACGAGACCGTTTAGTTTGGAAGAAATATTAAAACGAAATTAATTTTAATTAATTTCGGTCCTCAAGATCCAAGTGCCAATCTTTTGACCATTAAATTTATATTTTAATTTCATAATCAACATAACAAATGCATGTGAAATTTTGAAGTTTCCCTCCAAAATTTCCTATTATTCAAATTGATTTGAATAGGTGTGCACTTGATTATAAACCTCTTCTATTTTTCATGTCTTTTCGATGTGGGATTCATCATTAACTAATTCCAACACTTATTTCTGTTAACAGCTATAATCAAAACAAAAGGTTTGTAAATCTAATATTGCCCTTTACTCATAACTCGTAATGTGTAAACTTCTACGAGGTTTCGATGAGCTTTTGGAGCACTTAAAAATGGTCTATATATACTATTCATTTTGATGTTACTTATACACTAAGGAATACCCAAATCCGGAAACTAAAATGGAATTCATGAATGCTGTCTCTCATATGTAGATCAAAACATTTATATTCTCTAAAAAAATTAATGAAAAATTGGTCGATGTGAGGCAGTTAATTGTAGTTCTGATTATACTTTTTCGTTTTTGAAAAGTTGATTTTATTTTGAGTTCAAAAGAAAAAAAAGAAAAACATCTTTTGCGAGAGAAGGAAGAATTTCTTGGTAAAGCTTCTAGATTTATGAAATTCGAGCCTGTCCCAGCCTAATTTGGAGTAATCTTGTAGATAAAATCACAAATCTTTGCATCCCTCAATAACCTAATTTTCTTCAGATACTTTTGTACTTTCACCTTAATGAATTTCTGTCTCATGCTTGGTAATGATCCAATGACATGTCAAAGATGTTGCTTCATTTTAACCGTGCAATTTCTAAGATGATTCCTAAGCTGGTTACTTATCCACGAAAATTGTGCTACTCTTCTACCATGTTTGGATGTGAGATTATTTGAAATATTATTTAGAATAATTGTTGTAGCATTTTTTATGATGTGATGTATGTGAGATAGAAAGGTAATTGAGAAACTAAAAAAATAATGATTGTGAAGCCAAATAATAGCTATTCAAACGCACTGTTGCAGTTGGAAGCAAAGCTCAGCTCTGTACAGATAGACTAAACAGAACATATAATTGATCATGTCATTAATTGTTTTCTATAGAAACTTGTATTGATAGAGGAAATGTGAATTGAATGGTCTAAGCTAGCTCAAAGCTGATTGCAGTTTACTTCTTGCTGCTTCTTTCTTATTTAAATGAATTTATGCAAAAAGGCCATTTCCATTTTCCCTAAAGCATCTAATTTGCTTCATAGTACCAAACCAGTAGGGCGCCGGTACCCGCATCTCAAAGGATTTGGCTGACGTGGACTTTGTTGGGGAATCAAGTGCGGATGTGCTAAATATGGCTATGTATAATGCTTTTTACAGGTTTTAATGTATATTTACATTATCTTGTTATACACATGAATTTTGGAATTTTTGGTTCGATTTTGTTTGCGTACATGAAATGCTATAAAAAGTACAATAATTTGCACAAGTGTATAAACGTAAAATAACATGACATAATTGCGCCAAGCCTTGATCATGCCTGTTCCGTGTCTTGGTCGGAACCGTACGTCTTCTTCAATCAACTTATACTTTTTTTTTTTGTTGACACGATAGTTTCTAATTTATATTTATTTTTACTCTATACTTAGTGTTACACAATAATTTCTAATTTATACCCATTTCTATTTTATACTAGGGGAAAGAGCGGGCCAAATGGACCAATGAAGAATTCGAATAGGACTAAAAAATCAACAGACCAAATAGGTGTTTTTACACCTGTTGGTGAAATTTTTAAAAATCTCTTGATCTGCATCCAAGAATCTACGTACTCTAAAAGGTAGTCCAATCAACTTGTACTTGGTTAATCGGTACTTAAAGTTGGTCGCATCCTTGAGTAGTCAAACTTGATTTTTTTCACAAGATTTTAGTTAGCATTTTGTTTCTGAATGCCTATGTGTAGTGGAGTTCTTTCCCACTTGCGTGTACTTTGTTGATTAATTGTGCTTCGAAAAAGACCATACTAGCCCAGGATTACTTGGCTTTGTGAATATGAATTCATAAATTCCACTAAGAAGTTAAGAACTCCTTATCCAATTGCTATCTACATCCACCCTCTAACACTTTCATGGAAGGACGGCGTACTATTTATTTGTCCCCAAGATGGCAGCAAAACTTATTTATTTGGCCGTGAACTGTGTATATGCTAAGAGGCATTTTGTCGCTTCTTTAAAATTGAATCATTTTGAAGAATCTTTAATTTTGGTCAAGCAAAATAAACACCAGATAATCATGTACAAAAGTTTAGGAATCATGGCACTCTAACACCTGAACTCCTCAAATTAATGTTTCCTACCTAATCTGTGTAGTTATCATTTACTTTACGAGGTTTTGAATTTTCTTATATTTTTCAAATATGTTCACAATTTTATAGATGTATTGTACTTGTTAAATTGCAGATCTATTATTTCTAATGCATGAATAGTGATGTAAATCAAATTGTACTAGATAATTACCAACAGTCCTCCAATAAAATTTGCTATTTGTAAAAAAAAAAAAATTTTTTTTTGCATACTTGTTCTCGTCCTTTTTACACATATAACATACATATATGCCAACAGAGATATAACTTTTATTCTATCAGTATAAGAAAACTAATCCAAATTCCTATGCCAAAACTTGTTGATTCCCCATAAGTCAATCCATGAAACAAGCAAGACCTTAAGTTGTTATGGCTGTGATAGTTTCTAGCCAAAAACAATTGTTTATCATCACATAAGACCAAAGCTTGTTTTTCCAGTGATCTTTGTGATTGGTACATTAAACAGCAGACAATACAGAAAACAATCGGATATAAGATCATTAATTTCTATCACTAGATATCTGCAACGTATCTGCAACGTATCTGCAACGTATGAAGATTTCGTATTCGACGAAATGATTAAGGAATCAAGTGGTTAGCGCAAAGAAAATTTGTCCAATATGCCGGAAAAAAGAAGGTTTCAAGACACAAAATATTGATAACCCTAATCTTAATAATTTATAATCAGCTTAGCATCAACTAAGCAATGAAAAGGTCTGACTAAGAATATTAAGTTAATTAAGTATCTTCTAGTTGTCAAATATACACAATTTGTTGGGAAAATGCCGGTTTTCATCCCCAAACTTTGGGGTAAGGACACATTTCGTCCCTCAACTTTTGGGCACGACACATTTGATGTCTGAATTAATAATTTTTTACCAATGTCATCCTCAAATGGCAATTTAGCCAATTTTTAACGGAACTGGTCATGTGATTTTCACATGACCGTTAAGTAAACTTAAATCACATTTTTAACAAAACCTGCCAATTTCCTGCATGCAATCAGTCAACTTTTGGTAATTTTGACTAAGCATCCATCAATAAACACTTGCGTCCCGTACGTAAGGGGGGGGGGGGGAAGCTAAAAATAAGGATAAAATGAAAAATGGGCAAGAAAAGAAATAATCAACATGAAAAATGAAAAGGGATAATTTCACAAACATCCCTTGAGATTTTTAATAGTTACAAAAAACTCTTAATTTTGAAAAGGGATAATCAGATAGTGTCGTGAGATTTGAAAAAGGGGAAGGAGGAGGAGAAGGGATTAGAACCTAGGATTTCTAATTCATGAAATCTTAATTTTAATTGCTAGACCAAAGTCTGCTCGACTACAAAAATGACACTCAGTAGCAAACGAAGCCAGCAATACTTTAGAGATGCACGCTTGTACGTATAGGGATCCATTTCTATATATTTGTTCTTATATTTAGAGGAAAAATATCTAAAGATGGATGGAAACATGCCTTAAAGCACAAATTCACTTTCATTTACAAAAAGTATAGCCAGTTTAAAGTTTGAGGTCAGATGTAATCTTCCTTTTTTTTTTCTGAAATGATAGAAGTTTTTATTTCTACTAATAGAGAAATTACACTGTATGAGCAAGGGCTCAAGTTTTTCTTCACAAAAGTGTACTAAGACACTGAGGATCAAAGAATTCCTCATCAAAATGTAAATGCATTGCTTGCTTACTCAGTTTATGACTGAGGCTATTAATCCTATCATTACCCGACTGAATATCAAATTATCATGTCCTAAACATTAAGCTAAGATCTTTTATGTATTGTACGTGGGCTGCTAGTCGCATGTTGCATGGGACTTGACAGTTGATAAGCTTGGAAACCTGATTGCTTGGTGTCTGAAGTTTGATATTGAGGCAGCCTCATTCCTTTAGCTTGCAAAGTGCCAACTGTATAGCCACAAGATTGTCTAGTACAGGTGATCCAGTGCTTCTTTCTTTCATCATCCACACTGCACATATGTGGTGCATGCTGTTTTCTGCCGTAATGCCAATTCCCATGTTCTGACCTTCGAAGTGTTGTCCCACATGTACACAAATGATCAGTGTATTTGCATCTTCTCCCACCATTTCCTCTTGTGCATTTGCTGTATCTGTTTCTGAGATGCTCACTTGTTGTTCAGCCTGTTAGGATTTCAGATATTCCTTCCCTCCATGACTGCCTATGTAATCACTTTCATTGGATGTCTCTCTTTGTCTTCGAACTCTACTGCATTCTTGGCTTTCCAAATCTGCCAGAGAATGTCAACTGTCAATGTTATATGTTCCCTTCCTTCCTTCCTAGCTTTAACTTCCATTAGTATACTCCACCATTTTCTGAAGTCGTTTGTGAACTCATGAAGACCATCCCATTGTAATGGAGCCATCTTCCATATCATCCTTGCTTTCCTGCACTGGAAGAAAATGTACTCCACTGTCTCACGATTTTCACCACATTGCTTACAAATTAATTCCCCTTTCCCTGTTCTCCGAAAGATTGCCTCTCGTCCTGGTAACACTTGATGCAGGCACTTCCATAAAAACAACTTGTGCTTGTGCTTTACTCTAAGTTCCCATAGCTGTTTCCAGATTTTGCTATTTCCCCCTGTCCAACTTGTTTCCCCCTTGTTGTTCATTTGTACAATAGACTGCCTGGCAGGACATGTGAGTGCTGCATAAGCAGACCTGACAGTGTAGGTTCCGTTTTTGCTATGAGTCCAAAAGTAGCAATCCGGTCTCCCTGTCAAGCTTATAGGTGTTTTGAGTATGTGGCCTGCTTCCTGTGAACTAAAAAACCTGAAAATGAGAGCTGATTTCCACCTAAAGTTGGATATTAGCTCACAAACTTTTGTGACCTTGCAACCCGGGGGTTTTGTGGATTCAATCTTACCTCCCTTACCTTCCAACATCCAAGCATCTTCCCAAATTCTGGTACTTTTCCCATTTCCAATTTGTTTCCTAGCTCCTCTCTTGCGCTCATCAAACTCTTCCATATCCATGATGCATTACCCTTTACTTCACAGCTCAAGAGTGTTGTCTTGCGATAGTACCTAGCTCTCAACACTTTGCTAAGCAAAAGATTGGGGCATGTGAGGAGCCTTCAAATCTGTTTGCCTAGCAAAGCTTTATTAAAACTTTGAAGATCTTTGAAGCCAAGTCCACCAGCTTTTTTTGTAGTTGTTATTTTCTTCCATGAAACCCAATGCATTTTCGTTTTACCTTTCCCCTCCCCCCCACCAAAATCTTGCCATCAGAGAGATGATGTCTTTGCATAACCTCATGGGCAGCTTAAAACACGACATGACATAAGTTGGCATTGCTATAGTTATTGCTTTCAGTAAAACCTCTTTCTTGCTTGACTTAGCTGTGTATTTCTACAGTTGAGGATTGTTTTTTGGCATTTATCTCTGATGAAGCCAAAGATTTGCTCTTTGGTTTTTGTGATTGATAGGTTGTAATTTTATCATTTAATTTATTATTAATTTCCCCTATTACCTGACCCGATGTGGATTAATTGTTGGATTCTACTCATTTTTAGTATTTTGCATTTATTTCAGGGAGTAGAACGAAAATATGATAACAAGTGTCAATTTGACAGAAAAGGAATCCAAATAATAGAGCTTATTCCAGGGGCATTTTTGGAAAAGGAACACTTATTCCTATTTTGGTAATTGCTGCAAAAGAAAAAGGACGGCTGAAAGGCTTCTTCTTCCTGGTGGGAGCCGCCGCACAAAGGATGCTTAGTTAGTAATAAGATAGAATAGGAATTGAGAGCAAAGAACTTGCACTATCAATAGCTTTTGACTTTTCTTCGTTTCTTTAGTTCTAAGTAGTTTTTCATCTTCTTGGTACGTAGGACTTTTAGCTTAGCGTTTCTTTTGACTCTTCCTTGGAGTCTTGGGTGGATTCCTCCTATGCATGTCTGGAGCACTTGGAGGATTCAATCACTTTCTGTATTCTTTTACCAATTGAACGAATTGAACCCCCTCGATCAAGGACAATGGCCGCGACTTTTACTTCAATTTTGAATGGGTTTTTTTGCATCGAATATGAACTAATTTTCTCACTCTAGTCAAGGGACAGCGGAGGCTCTGGCTTATTTAAAAATTGTGAGATCGATTTAATTTTATCCTTTTCTTTTATTTATTGGTATTCACATATTCCTTGATTGCAGTACTTATGATTATTTAATTAATTGATTGTCTTGGATCCGAATAATTAGTTAACTTGATAATCTATTGTCAATTAGGGCATTAAACCCGTAATTGTTTAATTGCCTCAAAATAGTGTCAACTGGCATGATTAGGTTTGTTTCAGAGGAATACGCGGGCTAATCTAAAATATCCCTGGTAGTGCGTTATTTGGTTAGAATATGGCTTCTCTAATACATAAGGCAATTGGGGAATTAAATGTTACGGGCGTACTTAAGATTATTTCTCAATTAGGGCAATGATTAACGGGCGTACCTTAATCACCGACACAGTAAGGAGGGGTTGACTGTCATCGCTTGTTTGATAGTTATAACCTATTTATTAGTAAATAATTAGAATTGCCTTTGTTTCAATGATCAATTAGGTGACCATTACTGAAATTATTTCTTGGCTAGATCATTAGTTATCATTCATTTGACTTTAGTAAATTGTTATTTAATTTTTAGTAGTTTCTTGGATTTTATTTGCATTTATTTGATTGTCACCTTCTACACAAAAATACCCCCTAGTTACTGTGAATTTGAAAAGAAACAGTTACACCAAATTCCTGTGGATTTGACCCTGCTTACCACTATTTACAAAAATTAACTTTAGTTGAGCAGGTTTTATTATTGCACAGATCCGACACCCTGTCAATTTTTTGCGCTGTTGCTGGGGACTGTTGCCAGATTGATTTGTTACTTTTTGAGTTCATCTTGTTTTCATTTTCTATTTATTTTTCTCTTATTTTTTTATATAGTTTATGGCTGCTAACATTCCGTATTTTGATGATAGACTGGACTTTATTCCTGAATGGATTATGAGACTCGTGTTTTTCCTAATGATCAATTGGCTGTTGCAAATTGTGGAACTTATTTTGCTTCACGTTATTCAACCGACATATGCCCTGCATTTCAAGATAACCTAAGTGCTCCAATTGATACTTTTGGAGATTTTTCACCTCGATTTCAAACGTGGTATAACCCTTACTCAAACAGGTATGATCAAGGATGGTAGGATAATTTCAATTTTAATTGTGCGACCGAGCCAATGAATTTTTAACAGCAAGAGTCTCAACAATCACCATCCATGTCAGGTATGTCTCTTGAAAAAAATGATTGAATTACTAGCTACTAATACATATCGATTTCATCATGAGACACAAATGAGTATTCGTAACATGGCGGATCAAGTGCAACTATTAACATCCGAGATGGCGGATCAAATGCATCTATTGACATCTAAGATAACGCAATTAGCTTCTCACATGTGTGAAGAATTGCCCTTATAGACCAACATCAACCTTGAAGAAGATGAGAGTGCAATTATCCGGGCAAATGACATGGAACTGCAAGAGTTTCAAGAAAATGGATCTAAAGATGCAGTTGAAAAGGAAGCTGAAGTGCAAGAAATGAGACCCCAGTATAAAATCGTTCAAGTGAATGAATCCAGTGAACAATCTCCAATTACGATGACATCTCCTCCATTCCTTAATCAATATTCTCCTGATTCTTATTCTTTAATTCCTGTTAGTGAAATTGACTTTATTATACCAGAAAATTTTAAATTTCATGACAGGAATAAATTAAGAGTAGTGATAGCAAGATATCTTGGACCAATAAATGAACGTGAGGGAGGAGTGAATGGAGAATTCAAATTATAGTTGACTTGTTTGGCGCCATTTACTAGTCCATGGAAGACTGTAGCTCGTGTGCTCAAGGATTACTCTATTTACGAGGGTTATCAGGACTATATAGAGGATGAAGCATTAAAACGAGTCACAAGATTTTATCCGCTCTGAACAAACATGACAATGTCTAGCCAAAGACGTTAAAAAAAGGCGCTCATTAGGAGGCAACCCAATTTCTTTTAGTTATTTGTTCGATTTTGTTTGATAGTTTAAATATGTTTTCCTTGAGTTTGATTGATTTTTTGCTTCAATTTTCATTTTTGATGATTCGTAGACAACTATCTGACATGACGCGCCCGTATCAACTGGGCACGTGGCACATTGCGACTTCCTGGTGCTTAGCAAAAAGGGTTTCGATCCCCTTGATGTGCCTGCATCAAGTCATCCGAAGAGCTCATCATCAGAAGGGTTCTGGCCCTCATGACGTGCCCGCGTCATGTTCGCGGGAAAGACAGGCATTCAAAACCTCAGAAAATTTTGATTTCCTTTTAATCTCAAATTTTGTAGTAATACATTTTGCCTAAAAAATAATAAAATAAAAAAAAAATTTTAAAAAAAAATGAAAATCAACATTCTCGAAAAAAAATTAAAAAAAGAAAAAACCAAAAACTATTTTATTTTTATTTTTCTCTTTTATTTTTCTTCCTTTTCTTTTCTTTCTTTTTCTTTCTTTCTTCTTCCTTTCTTTCTTCCTCTTTTCTTTCTCCTCCTGTTTCTTCTTCTCTTTCTGCCGAGCACCTCTCACGCCCACCGCTATCTCGCTCACCATCCACGTCACGTCGCTGCCACTTCCAGCCGCTCCAACATCGATGCTAACGTGCATAGCATGGCGCAGAATTTGGTAGCCCTCATGCATCATGCGGGTCTTACGCCTCACTTTGGTTATCATCCACCACTTTGGCATGATTTCAGGGAAGTTTTGTTGTCTTTTCTCCTACTTTTGATGTTTATTTGTTACATTGAGGGCAATGGGTCATTTAGCTGTGGGGGGGGGGCCAGATTTGGTGCTAGCGTTTTTAGTTTTTATTTTCAGATGTTTTCCTTTTATTTTTAGTTTGTTCTTTGTTTAGTTTTCGTTTACTTCTTTTTATCTTTTAGTTACTTCTTTTATTTTTAGTTTTTGTCTAGTTTTTGCTACTTGGTGTCATTTGATGTTGGATTGTTGACTCCAATGCTACTATTGCCAAGTTTGAGTAATAAAAGTGTATCAAGTTGATGTGGTTGAATCCAAAAACATCTCTTTGGTGAATATCGGTGATTGTGTATCTCTTCTAATTTTTGGTTAACTCTTCTAAGCAGTGGGAATGATTGTTGGCATTTTCATGTGAATTGGTCCAGTGATTAACTTTAGTTCTCCATATTTGAAAAATGAGGCTAGTTGCTGCTATTTTCTATGTGATATTGTGAGTTATTGTGTTGTTTGGTTGTAAATAAGAGTTGACTGTACTCCTCTAGTTGTTACTACTGAGTAACCGGGGGTTTTCACCAAAAGTGTCGATTCTCACGTCCAAAAGTAGTAATTTCTATGAGTACGTGATCGTATAGCTATAGGAGCTGAGTAACCGGGCTCCTTCATCTGAAAAATGTCGGAGTTCGCATTAAAAGTCTCCAATGGCTAGAGACTAAGTCTTTTGTACTATTTTAAAAAAAGGGAAAAAAATACATAATAGAAAACGTGAAAAAAAAGTGTAAGTTGTGTTAGTATGTGACAGAAGTCAGCTTGCCGATTTATGGATCTAATGTTGAGATTTTGGTTAATATTTGGACCATTTGCTGATAAATGTTGTGCGTCATTCCTTTTTTTTAGATTAGTTAACCTGGAATTAAAAGAGTTTGTGGTTTAGAAGCTAACCGGGTGGTGTTTCTCGGATTTTAATCACTGATGCTTGATATATGTTTTTCTTGATATCTTGGCAATATGGTAGATGGAGCAATGAGCCATTGTCAAATATTGGTGTTGTTTACTGTTCTTATGCTTGAGAACAAGCATGGTTTAGGTGTGGGGGGAATTGATAGGTTGCAATTTTATCATTTAATTCATTATTAATTTTCCCTATTACCTGACCCGATGTGGATTAATTGCTGGATTCTACTCATTTTTAGTATTTTGCACTTATTTCATGGTGTAGAGCGAAAATATGATAACAAGTGTCAATTTGACAGAAAAGGAATCCAAATAATAGAGCTTATTCCAGGGGCATTTTTGGAAAAGGAACACTTATTCCCATTTTGGTAATTGCTGCAAAAGAAAAAGGACGGCTGAAGGGCTTCTTCTTCCTGGTGGGAGCCGCCGCACAATGGATGCTTAGTTAGTAATAAGATAGAATAGGAATTGAGAGCAGAGAACTAGCACTATCTATAGCTTTTGACTTTTCTTCGTTTCTTTAGTTTTGAGTAGTTTTTCATCTTCTTGGTACGTAGGACTTTTAGCTTAGCGTTTCTTTTGACTCTTCCTTGGAGTCTTGGGTGGATTCCTCCTACGCATGTCAGGAGCACTTGGAGGATTCAATCACTTTCTGTATTCTTTTACCAATTGAACGAATTGAACCCCTTCGATCAAGGACAATGGCCGCGACTTTTACTTCAATTTTGTATGGGTTTTTTGCATCAAATATGAACTAATTTTCTCACTCTAGTCAAGGGACAACGGAGGCCCTGACTCGCCTAAAAATTGTGAGATCGATTTAATTTTATCCTTTTCTTTTATTTATTGGTATTCGCATATTCCTTGATTGCAGTACTCGTGATTATTTAATTAATTGATTGTCTTGGATCCGGATAATTAGTTAACTTGATAATCTATTGTCAATTGGGGCATTAAATCCATAATTGTTTATTTGCCTCAAAATAGTGTCAACTGGCATGATTAGGTTTGTGTCAGGGGAATACGCGGGCTAATCTAAAATAACCCTGGTAGTGCATTATTTGGTTAGAATAGAGCTCCTCTAATACGTAAGGTAATTGGGGAATTAAATCCTACGGGCGTACCTAAGATTATTTCTCAATTAGAACAGTGATTAAACGGGCGTACCTTAATCACCGGCACAATACGGAGGGTTGACTGTCATCACATGTTTGACAGTTATAACCTATTTATTAGTAAATAATTGGAATTGCCTTTGTTTCAATGATTAATTAGGTGAACCATTGCTGAACTTATTTCTTGGCTAGATCATTAGTTATCATTCATTTGACTGTAGTAAATTGTTATTTAATTTTTAGTAGTTTCTTGGATTTTATTTGTATTTATTTGATTGTTACCTTCTACACAAAAATACCCCCTAGTTATTGTGAATTTGAAAAGAAACAGTTACACCCAATTCCTGTGGATTCGATCTTGCTTATCACTATTTACAAAACTTAACTTTAGTTGAACAAGTTTTTATTATAGCACAGGCCTGACACCCTGTCAGTGATTACCATTGGCAACCCGAAGTACTTCCCTTGCTTCACCACCTTTATACGTTGTAAACTTCTGCAAATTTCTGTTTGTGCTTGTCTCTCCACATTTCTACTAAAAAAAACTGAAGATTTTTCCATGTTGATAACCTGTCCGGATCCTTTTTCATATGTTTTCAGAATTGTCATCACTTCTTGAGCTTGCTTCTTATCCGCTTTGCAAAAAACTAACTAGTCATCAGCAAAGAAGAGGTGAGTTAGTGATGGTCCACTTCTACTAATCTGCATTCCAGTCAATCTTTTGCTCCTTTGTGCTTGAGCCAGCAAGTTGGAAAAACCTTCGGATACTAGTAGAAACAAATAAGGCGACAATGGGTCTCCTTGTCTAATCCCTCTTGACGGTATCACATATCCTTTAAGCTCACCATTTATGTTGAAAGAAAAAGAAACTGTTGAGATGCATTCCATTATCCAATTTATCCATGTATCACAAAATCTCATTTTTTGCATAATTGCCTTTAGGTATCCCTACTCAACCCTGTCGTAAGCTTTCGACATATCTAGCTTTAGAGCCATAAACCTATTAGATCCTTCTCTTTTGTTTTTGAGGTAGTGCAAGTACCCGTGAGAAATAATGACATTGTCCAAAATCTGTCTTCCAGGTATAAAGGCTGCTTGGTTTTTACTAATACAGTTTTCCAAAACCTTTTTCAATCTATTTGCTAGAATTTTGGAAATGATTTTATAGAGTACATTATAAAGACTTATAGGCCTAAACTGCTTAACCTCAGTGGGATTATCAACTTTGGGAATGAGTGATATGGTTGTGTGATTCAAAGCCTTTAACATATGTCCAGAATGAAAGAAACTTTTGATTGCTAGAGTGATGTCATTTTTAAGAAAGTGCCAATATTTCTGAAAGAAAATTGGTGTCATGCCATCAGGTCCCGAGGCTTTGGTTGGATGCATAGAGAAAAGTGCATCTTTAATTTCTTTTTCCATGACTGGTTGGGTTAGATCAATGTTCATGTGATCCGCTATTGACTGTAATATTCCCTCTAGAACCATCTCAGTTGGGGTCCCTCCCTTGCTACTAAAAAGCTCCTTGAATTGTTTAACAACCTCTTCTCCAATTTCCTCCTCAGATGTAGTCCAAGTTCTGTCCTCCCTTTGTATTCTTTGCATTTTGTTTCTCTTTCTCCTACCTTTCACACTAGAGTGGAAAAAATGAGTATTTTTATCCCCCTCCTTCAACCATTGCACTCTAGATTTTTGACTCCAAAAGAGTTCCTCTTCATCATAGGCCTTATTTAATTTTCTTCTGAGATCCTTATTGGTACCCTTTTTGTCTTCGTACTCCTTACCTTGAAGCTGTTCCAATTGTTTTTTCAGACTGTCAATCATGCTTCTAGCATTTCCTTGGAAGGTATTTCTCCATTTCAGAAGAGCGACTCTGCATTTAGCTATTTTCTTATGCACTTTGAACATATTAGAACCTGTTTGTTCCTTCTCCCATGCATGCTTTATGACTTGTTCCACACCCTCTTTTTCATCCATCTCTTATCAAAAAAGAAGTGTTTCTTTTTCTTCTCCTTGAGAGGATTGGAGTCTATTAGCAACATACAATGATCTGATCCCAGATTCTCTATGTGTTTGACTGTGGTTCTGTCAAAATTTTGGCTCCACTCATTACTTACCAAGGCTCTGTGACGACCCCACCATACCCAGAGGCGTACCAAAGGGCTTAGCGGACCGTCTGCCTAACTCGCGCCAGGACTCGAAAACGCAAAGCAATGAAAGCTATATAAACCAAAAGAGTACTATTCACAATATATACATTGGCAAAAGAGTTCTATTTACACCCTCAACAGTAGATTTCCAGACCACTACATCACCTTATGATAAAAACCAAAATCAGAAAGTAGACCCGAAGAAGGGTTCTTACACGGATCTCTATAACAAGAAGGACCAGCTTAATTGTCCGGTTACTACAAACTAAACCTAGCTATACTAGTGACAGTGCCAAAAAGTCTCCCGCGTCGGCCCCTGTTAAGGAAAACAAAGGGAAAGGGGTAAGCTATACGTTTAGTAAGTAACAGGGGTAAAAATGCAAATGGCACATCAAGACAAACAATTACGTCACAAAGATGCCAAGTCAAAAGCAAAAGAAATAACAGCACAAGTTACGGATACAAGTTGGCTCTAAAGCCAAGTCATTTGCCTCGTGTGACCTCCTGTCGACACTCCATACACCACAAATAAAGGTCCGTAAAACTCCACTTGTACTCCCACCGTACCCCTTATCACCCTTACTGGCTAGTCAACCGTACAAAATGGCTCGAGCAATCAAAACGAAATCGAACTTGGTTCACAAACATGGTGACCTCAAGATTAGGTTGAACTGATTTCGACCAAGCCCCGGCCGACTCGAATAGTCCGTCTAGGTCTTGAGATCGGGCCCCAAACTCATCATATTTCAAAAAGTCACCCCGAGCGACAAGCTCCAGGGGTTCAGTCCCAAAACAATTCATATACGCATGTCATGTACAAATACAAGTGCAAATTAGGGTTTAGGTCGAGTGTGATAAAATATACCCTCGCCTAAGTGCCATTTTATTCACATCAACGCACATAAGCAACTTATACATAGAAACGGCCTGAATACTTACATAAAAAGCAAGTATAGCAAAAGTGCAAAAATCAAGTCGCGTGCGACAGCTAGTGGGTCCCACTGGCTCTGCCTAGCCTGCTACCGTCTGCAATAGAAGGTTGTATCATATTATTTCACAAACAGCTACTAAAATGTATAAATCAAGCAAAAATGGCAAAATGGACACGCGCGCCCACGGAAAAGGCGAATGGAAACGGAAACGGCCGGCAAGATGGAAACGGGCAGATTTGCTACCCTGAACCGTTTTCACCATAAGTTAGACTATGAATGTCAG
>NW_020864099.1:0-29806 GCF_003713205.1 Coffea eugenioides
TACTCTTAATTCAAGTACCGTTTTACGCGAAAGTCGACATTTTTAGATGACGACTCCCGGTTACTAAGTACGAGAATCATTGGAGTAGAATAAATCTTATTTTTTTCTTTTTTTCTTTTTTTTGTTTCTTTTTACAGCAAAGATAATAATAAATTCCTCAAAAGAATAATCATGAGAAGAGTATTGCACTCATTGACCATATTTATCACTTAACTTATAAAATCCAATAAAGAGAAGAAATTTCATCAAATATGCAAAAAAAATATAGGCATAATTTTCTCCACTTTAAAAGATATACTTTCCTACAAATGCAAAAATTATAATCACATAATAGTCATTTCCAAGTTAAATGAGAAAAGAAGTGCTTAAACCACATATATTTATCTCAAATGTAGAAGGATTTTGAACTACTAATGGTATGGAACTTTGTTACCTCTTGGATAAAATAAAAAAAAAATTTAAAAATTGTTGAGGCAAGTTTGCAATTTTGGACAAGATTTTGGAAAAATTTTGAATTTTAACACAAGTCCAATATTTGCAACTAATAAGTCAATCACATACAATATATATAATCTCAATTCTCCCCCCACACTTAGCATGCACATTGTTCTCAATGTGTAAAAAGGAAAATCAAGATAAAGAAAAGTAATACTCCCCTATTGTTGTGATTGAATATGAAGCTTCAAGGTATGTTGTTCGCCGGTCTTCATCACTTCATGAGTTCCATTGGATAACCATTAGTGATATAAACCTAAGAATGGAAAATGAGAAACCAAAGTGATAACAAAGGCTTAAGACATCAAAACGGCTATCCGTAACTTCAAGCCCTTGTTTTGGTGATGTACCTATAAAAAATACACAATAAGCAACTCAAGGTACAAGAAAATATATGAGGAAAAGAAGAAAAAGAGAACCAAGGAACCTGCATTTTTTTCTTTCAAAAAAAAAAAATGCTCAGAAAACGTGAGTAGAAACGCGCCTTTAACTCGCGGTTTTGAAGGCGCGTTTCTTCCCAAAAGTTGCAGTACTGAAAACGCGGTTCTGTGAGAAAACGCGACTTCAAGTCGCGTTTTTAATGGCGCGTTTTGATTTTTGATCCAGGCAACAAAACGCGACTTAAAGTCGCGTTTTAATGGCGCGTTTTCTGTTCTGCAGGTGCAGAATTGAAAACGCGATTCTGTGAACACGCGACTCAGAGGCGCGTTTTCTTGAGAAACGCATTTTCTGCTGCGAATTTTAGCAGAAATTCAACTTTTGAATAATTACAAATGATACCCCAATTTCTCAAAATGCATCATAGATCATTTGTTTGCTAAAATACTCAATGCATGCACATATAAAATGATCAAAATATGCATTTTAACCCCTTCTAACAAATCAAAAACAACAATTACTCAAATCGAGGGGTTGAGTTCCTTGATCAAATTTCGCCTTTTTCACCTTATTTGGTCACTTTTGCTTCCATTTCCAATACCTACAAATGAAAAATAACAAAATAACTCAAACACATACTTTAAACATAAAATCACTCCAAAGTAACACAAACTTAAACAAACATTGGGTTGCCTCCCAATAAGCGCTTCTTTAAAGTCAATAGCTTGACTATTTCATCTCATTTTTTCAAGGAGGCTTTGTTAGCGAATAATCCACCATTTTTTGTCGTGGTGGATCATTAAATGGTGACTTTATAGCAAAAGTCACATGATCTAATGATAGGAGAAATGGAATTGACTTACCTATCCCAAGTGTTTCATAAATATTACCTTGAATATGCACCACTTGAGAACTTACCAACGGGAATGCCATGAGAGTATCTTGGGCAGCAATACCCTTAGAACCTATACTTTCAATGCACTCCTCAAGAGGGGTGAAAAATGAGTCATTAAAACTCACATCTTGAGGCTCAAAGTTAGTTCCAAAGATATTATCTTGTGAAATGGACATTTGCTCATTGAAACACAATTGAGATTCATCATTTTCATCAACATGCAATCCATTTTCACATACAACATTCCTACCATTCATGCTAGGATCATTTTGCAATTTATTAGAAGAAATAACCTCACACAATGCATTCAATTGCTCAATTATTCTGCCAAAGTGAGAAGTTAATTCATCTATTCTTTTCTCAATCCTATCAAAACGGTCGGAAGTCACATTAGCTAATTTTTCTATAACTAACTCCCAAGATGGTTTTGCTTTATATTGGACATTTTCAGATTGGTAATCATAAAAATATGGATAATCACTATATGCACATTGATTTTCCCAACCATAAGAAAGAGAATTGCTCCAATTAGCACTGTATTGATCAAAATAAGGATTGTAATGCTCTAATTCATCATAGTAATCCACATTTTGTTCTTGCATACATGTATTAGTTGCATGATAACCTCCACACAAGTCACAAATCACATGATAAGAATTAAAAGTATTAACATTCCTCCCTTGCTCAATTTCATGTATAATTGTGTCCATTTGAACTTGTAACATAATTACATCAAATTTTGCCTTTAAGCACTTCAAACCATCTTCAAAAGACATACCCTCAGTAATTTCTTGGTTACCTCTGTTGAAGGAGCTTTGCACTAGGCAACCATCCATTGCCAATCTTTCATTTCTCAAGCATTGTCCTCCAAATTGATCTATCCTCCTCATCACCTAAAATTGCTTTTAAACAACTTAAGAGCAAAATTAGTAAGAAGAATAGGTGATAAAATGCATACACACAGAAAATACTAAAATAACAGAAAATAACATTCACACAACAACTAATAAAATGTCTAAACTAATAAAGTTGCTCTTCACACCGATATTGCCAAATCTTCCCCGGCAACGGCGCCAAAAACTTGACGGGTATTTTACATACGTACAAGTTAAAAAACCGAATTACACCCGTTCACTGCAAGTATACAGATCAACTAGTAGTTTAGGGTATATATCGGGTCGATCCCACAGGGAAGAGTGAACAATTACCGGTATTACTAAAGTTTCTTTATCATTTAGACTATCAATTAATGATAAGAAATTTAACCTACTGCACTTATACAAGAAATTAACAAATAAAAGCTCCTTAGGTTGTGGTATCCCTAACTACTTATGCAAGTGTTATATTTGGATCATTGAATACTACATCTAGGCTAATTATGGTGTAATTTTCTTATGCATTAGAATCCTACTTTCGTAGTGAATCAATTTATACTTATAAACTAATCGCATACCTATTCTCATGGTTTATTGAATTAGCTACAAGTTTCATTTCTTCAGTGAAATTACATGAAATGAATCACAAAAAACCCACATAGGGTGCACCTCTACTTTCGTGAGTGTTACTCCCTATGTTTAGCCACTTCTTGAACTAATGTTAAATCTCAATTTTCATTTGCAGAAAATAACACCTTAGATAATCAGAATTAAATGTACCCGATTAATCATGATTTTAAAAGAGCCAAAGTGCTAAATAACTGCTCAAATCATAGCAGTTAAATAGCCAAAATAATAAGCACTAACAATCATAGAAAGATTCAACCAAACCCAAGGTATAAACTTTAAAGACACATTAAATAACATAAATTCCAGAAATTGCATATTAACTAATTTTGGAATCAAGTACAAAAGATAAAGAATTGGAGAAGAGATAACCCTTGTCACATGAGCTTCAACTCCTCCTTCTTCATCTCAATCTTCATCCTAATCTAGCAATATACAAGAGTGGATGAACTAACTAGCTAAACTATACTACACTAATTTAATACTAAGAGAATGGAAAAACTACATTTCTGCACTTCCAAGCTTCTCCCGTATGATTCCCAATCTCCTCAGATCTCCCAAATGTCTCTGCATATAAGCTGATGAAAAGCTCCTCTCTAGTCCAAATTTGCTGCTCTAAGGATTCTCAAATCTGAAATTGTTAAGATAGTCAATAACAAATGTTTTTGACTTGAAAATAAGCCATCTTTATTGCCCTCTTGTCTTCTGAGGCATGTGCACCGAATTCTCTTGCAGATTGTAGCTGGAAAGTAGTTTGAACATAAGAGAATTGACTGAGCAAATTGCAGAATTGCGGCCAGAAAACGCGCCTACACAAAACGCGGTTACAAGTCACGTTTTGTGTACTCGCGTATTCACTTTGTCCTTACTTCAACTGCGATTTTCTCTATCATAAAGGCTGAACTGGCTTTTGTGCAAAACACCAAAGTTGTAACCCTTTGAGTTAGCTTTCCAATGCTCTAAAAATCGTCCAGATCGGAGCTTTGTAGCCCGAGATATGACCAAAATACTAAAGACTGGTCAGAACTCTGTTTTCCACTTTGGACAGCTGAGTTGAATTTCGGTATTTCACCTTTTGGACTATGAAAACGGCTGAATTGGACTTTGATGTCTTCATAGCAAATGTAGATCTCTTTCTTAGCTTTAAATTGGTGTAACGATCACCTCAATCCGATCAGTGTAGCTCCAGATATAGTCAAAATACCAAAACGTGTCAGAGTTGTCAAACCTGACTTTTCCTTGATTCTTTTTGTTCTCAAATTGCATTTCTCCTTTTACACTTCATATTTTATTTTCCCCACTTTAATCCATCTTCAATCATCCAAATATCTTCTCAATGCACTTCATTTGATGATTGAATCATTAAACCTACAAAATATGAAGTTTTTACCATAAAAATCCATAAAATGCAATGTTTAGCCACTTTAACATAAAATGTAGATTTTTACCAAAACCTTAGTTATTTTAGTTATAAAACTAAATAATCAAACCAAAATTAACTAATAAAACACACTAAAAAATACGTAAAATATATTCTTATCAAATACCCCCACACTTGAACCATTGCTTGTCCTCAAGCAATAAGAAATACAAACCAACAATGATCAAAATTTGAAAATAAACATATGTAGCATTTCAACTTCATTTCCTCAAAACAAAGTAAATAACCATTATGCAATTATTCAATTAAGTTCAAGTACTCATAATATCAAGTAAAGGAGAGCCAATTATACCGTCATTATAACAAATTCAAATCAATTTTTCATCCTTACCCAATCTTACAAGTAAGTAACTCATATGGTCAATAATATGCTTCCTAAACCCATGATCATCTTCTTATTTAACTTAAAGAGGGATTTATTTATATAATATAGCTAAATATTACTTAAGTTGTGAAAGTATCTTTTTACGCGAGGATCGACATTTTTAGATGAAGATCACCGGTTACTCAACACTTCACATACTCAAGTTGCTTTGCATACTCTTAATTCAAGTACCGTTTTACGCGAAAGTCGACATTTTTAGATGACGACTCCCGGTTACTAAGTACGAGAATCATTGGAGTAGAATAAATCTTATTTTTTTCTTTTTTTCTTTTTTTTGTTTCTTTTTACAGCAAAGATAATAATAAATTCCTCAAAAGAATAATCATGAGAAGAGTATTGCACTTATTGACCATATTTATCACTTAACTTATAAAATCCAATAAAGAGAAGAAATTTCATCAAATATGCAAAAAAAATATAGGCATAATTTTCTCCACTTTAAAAGATATACTTTCCTACAAATGCAAAAATTATAATCACATAATAGTCATTTCCAAGTTAAATGAGAAAAGAAGTGCTTAAACCACATATATTTATCTCAAATGTAGAAGGATTTTGAACTACTAATGGTATGGAACTTTGTTACCTCTTGGATAAAATAAAAAAAAATTTAAAAATTGTTGAGGCAAGTTTGCAATTTTGGACAAGATTTTTGGAAAAATTTTGAATTTTAACACAAGTCCAATATTTGCAACTAATAAGTCAATCACATACAATATATATAATCTCAATTCTCCCCCCACACTTAGCATGCACATTGTCCTCAATGTGTAAAAAGGAAAATCAAGATAAAGAAAAGTAATACTCCCCTATTGTTGTGATTGAATATGAAGCTTCAAGGTATGTTGTTCGCCGGTCTTCATCACTTCATGAGTTCCATTGGATAACCATTAGTGATATAAACCTAAGAATGGAAAATGAGAAACCAAAGTGATAACAAAGGCTTAAGACATCAAAACGGCTATCCGTAACTTCAAGCCCTTGTTTTGGTGATGTACCTATAAAAAATACACAATAAGCAACTCAAGGTACAAGAAAATATATGAGGAAAAGAAGAAAAAGAGAACCAAGGAACCTGCATTTTTTTCTTTCAAAAAAAAAAAATGCTCAGAAAACGTGAGTAGAAACGCGCCTTTAACTCGCGGTTTTGAAGGCGCGTTTCTTCCCAAAAGTTGCAGTACTGAAAACGCGGTTCTGTGAGAAAACGCGACTTCAAGTCGCGTTTTTAATGGCGCGTTTTCATTTTTGATCCAGGCAACAAAACGCGACTTAAAGTCGCGTTTTAATGGCGCGTTTTCTGTTCTGCAGGTGCAGAATTGAAAACGCGATTCTGTGAACACGCGACTCAGAGGCGCGTTTTCTTGAGAAACGCATTTTCTGCTGCGAATTTTAGCAGAAATTCAACTTTTGAATAATTACAAATGATACCCCAATTTCTCAAAATGCATCATAGATCATTTGTTTGCTAAAATACTCAATGCATGCACATATAAAATGATCAAAATATGCATTTTAACCCCTTCTAACAAATCAAAAACAACAATTACTCAAATCGAGGGGTTGAGTTCCTTGATCAAATTTCGCCTTTTTCACCTTATTTGGTCACTTTTGCTTCCATTTCCAATACCTACAAATGAAAAATAACAAAATAACTCAAACACATACTTTAAACATAAAATCACTCCAAAGTAACACAAACTTAAACAAACATTGGGTTGCCTCCCAATAAGCGCTTCTTTAAAGTCAATAGCTTGACTATTTCATCTCATTTTTTCAAGGAGGCTTTGTTAGCGAATAATCCACCATTTTTTGTCGTGGTGGATCATTAAATGGTGACTTTATAGCAAAAGTCACATGATCTAATGATAGGAGAAATGGAATTGACTTACCTATCCCAAGTGTTTCATAAATATTACCTTGAATATGCACCACTTGAGAACTTACCAACGGGAATGCCATGAGAGTATCTTGGGCAGCAATACCCTTAGAACCTATACTTTCAATGCACTCCTCAAGAGGGGTGAAAAATGAGTCATTAAAACTCACCTCTTGAGGCTCAAAGTTAGTTCCAAAGATATTATCTTGTGAAATGGACATTTGCTCATTGAAACACAATTGAGATTCATCATTTTCATCAACATGCAATCCATTTTCACATACAACATTCCTACCATTCATGCTAGTATCATTTTGCAATTTATTAGAAGAAATAACCTCACACAATGCATTCAATTGCTCAATTATTCTGCCAAAGTGAGAAGTTAATTCATCTATTCTTTTCTCAATCCTATCAAAACGGTCGGAAGTCACATTAGCTAATTTTTCTATAACTAACTCCCAAGATGGTTTTGCTTTATATTGGACATTTTCAGAATGGTAATCATAAAAATATGGATAATCACTATATGCACATTGATTTTCCCAACCATAAGAAAGAGAATTGCTCCAATTAGCACTGTATTGATCAAAATAAGGATTGTAATGCTCTAATTCATCATAGTAATCCACATTTTGTGCTTGCATACATGTATTAGTTGCATGATAACCTCCACACAAGTCACAAATCACATGATAAGAATTAAAAGTATTAACATTCCTCCCTTGCTCAATTTCATGTATAATTGTGTCCATTTGAACTTGTAACATAATTACATCAAATTTTGCCTTTAAGCACTTCAAACCATCTTCAAAAGACATACCCTCAGTAATTTCTTGGTTACCTCTGTTGAAGGAGCTTTGCACTAGGCAACCATCCATTGCCAATCTTTCATTTCTCAAGCATTGTCCTCCAAATTGATCTATCCTCCTCATCACCTAAAATTGCTTTTAAACAACTTAAGAGCAAAATTAGTAAGAAGAATAGGTGATAAAATGCATACACACAGAAAATACTAAAATAACAGAAAATAACATTCACACAACAACTAATAAAATGTCTAAACTAATAAAGTTGCTCTTCACACCGATATTGCCAAATCTTCCTCGGCAACGGCGCCAAAAACTTGACGGGTATTTTACATACGTACAAGTTAAAAAACCGAATTACACCCGTTCACTGCAAGTATACAGATCAACTAGTAGTTTAGGGTATATATCGGGTCGATCCCACAGGGAAGAGTGAACAATTACCGGTATTACTAAAGTTTCTTTATCATTTAGACTATCAATTAATGATAAGAAATTTAACCTACTGCACTTATACAAGAAATTAACAAATAAAAGCTCCTTAGGTTGTGGTATCCCTAACTACTTATGCAAGTGTTATATTTGGATCATTGAATACTACATCTAGGCTAATTATGGTGTAATTTTCTTATGCATTTGAATCCTACTTTCGTAGTGAATCAATTATACTTATAACTAATCCATACCTATTCTCATGGTTATGAAATTAGCTACAAGTTCATTTCTTCAGTGAAATTACATGAAATGAATCACTAAAAACCACATAGGTGCACCTCTACTTTCGTGAGTGTACTCCCTATGTTTAGCACTTCTTGAACTAATGTTAAATCTCAATTTTCATTGCAGAAATAACACCTTAGATAATCAGAATTAATGGTACCAGATTAATCATGATTTAAAGAGCCAAAGTGCTAAATAACTTGCTGAAATCATAGCAGTTAAATAGCCAAATAATAAGCACTAACAATCATAGAAAGTTCAACCAAACCCAAGGTATAAACTTTAAAGACACATAAATAACATAAAATCCAGAAATTGCATATTAACTAAATTTGGAATCAAGTACAAAAGATAAAGAATTGGAGAAGAGATAACCCTTGTCACATGAGCTTCAACTCCTCCTTCTTCATCTCAATCTTCATTCTAATCTAGCAATATACAAGAGTGGATGAACTAACTAGCTAAACTATACTACACTAATTTAATACTAAGAGAATGGAAAAACTACATTTCTGCACTTCCAAGCTTCTCCCGTATGATTCCCAATCTCCTCAGATCTCCCAAATGTCTCTGCATATAAGCTGATGAAAAGCTCCTCTCTAGTCCAAATTTGCTGCTCTAAGGATTCTCAAATCTGAAATTGTTAAGATAGTCAATAACAAATGTTTTTGACTTGAAAATAAGCCATCTTTATTGCCCTCTTGTCTTCTGAGACATGTGCACCGAATTCTCTTGCAGATTGTAGTTGGAAAGTAGTTTGAACATAAGAGAATTGACTGAGCAAATTGCAGAATTGCGGCCAGAAAACGCGCCTACACAAAACGCGGTTACAAGTCACGTTTTGTGTACTCGCGTATTCACTTTGTCCTTACTTCAACTGTGATTTTCTCTATCATAAAGGCTGAACTGGCTTTTGTGCAAAACACCAAAGTTGTAACCCTTTGAGTTAGCTTTCCAATGCTCTAAAAATTGTCCAGATCGGAGCTTTGTAACCCGAGATATGACCAAAATACTAAAGACTGGTCAGAACTCTGTTTTCCACTTTGGACAGCTGAGTTGAATTTCGGTATTTCACCTTTTGGACTATGAAAACGGCTGAATTGGACTTTGATGTCTTCATACCAAATGTAGATCTCTTTCTTAGCTTTAAATTGGTGTAACGATCACCTCAATACGATCAGTGTAGCTCCAGATATAGTCAAAATACCAAAACGTGTCAGAGTTGTCAAACCTGACTTTTCCTTGATTCTTTTTGTTCTCAAATTGCATTTCTCCTTTTACACTTCATATTTTATTTTCCCCACTTTAATCCATCTTCAATCATCCAAATATCTTCTCAATGCACTTCATTTGATGATTGAATCATTAAACCTACAAAATATGAAGTTTTTACCATAAAAATCCATAAAATGCAATGTTTAGCCACTTTAACATAAAATGTAGATTTTTACCAAAACCTTAGTTATTTTAGTTATAAAACTAAATAATCAAACCAAAATTAACTAATAAAACACACTAAAAAATACGTAAAATATATTCTTATCAAATACCCCCACACTTGAACCATTGCTTGTCCTCAAGCAATAAGAAATACAAACCAACAATGATCAAAATTTGAAAATAAACATATGTAGCATTTCAACTTCATTTCCTCAAAACAAAGTAAATAACCATTATGCAATTATTCAATTAAGTTCAAGTACTCATAATATCAAGTAAAGGAGAGCCAATTATACCGTCATTATAACAAATTCAAATCAATTTTTCATCCTTACCCAATCTTACAAGTAAGTAACTCATATGGTCAATAATATGCTTCCTAAACCCATGATCATCTTCTTATTTAACTTAAAGAGGGATTTATTTATATAATATAGCTAAATATTACTTAAGTTGTGAAAGTATCTTTTTACGCGAGGATCGACATTTTTAGATGAAGATCACCGGTTACTCAACACTTCACATACTCAAGTTGCTTTGCATACTCTTAATTCAAGTACCGTTTTACGCGAAAGTCGACATTTTTAGATGACGACTCCCGGTTACTAAGTACGAGAATCATTGGAGTAGAATAAATCTTATTTTTTTCTTTTTTTCTTTTTTTTGTTTCTTTTTACAGCAAAGATAATAATAAATTCCTCAAAAGAATAATCATGAGAAGAGTATTGCACTCATTGACCATATTTATCACTTAACTTATAAAATCCAATAAAGAGAAGAAATTTCATCAAATATGCAAAAAAAATATAGGCATAATTTTCTCCACTTTAAAAGATATACTTTCCTACAAATGCAAAAATTATAATCACATAATAGTCATTTCCAAGTTAAATGAGAAAAGAAGTGCTTAAACCACATATATTTATCTCAAATGTAGAAGGATTTTGAACTACTAATGGTATGGAACTTTGTTACCTCTTGGATAAAATAAAAAAAAATTTAAAAATTGTTGAGGCAAGTTTGCAATTTTGGACAAGATTTTGGAAAAATTTTGAATTTTAACACAAGTCCAATATTTGCAACTAATAAGTCAATCACATACAATATATATAATCTCAATTCTCCCCCCACACTTAGCATGCACATTGTCCTCAATGTGTAAAAAGGAAAATCAAGATAAAGAAAAGTAATACTCCCCTATTGTTGTGATTGAATATGAAGCTTCAAGGTATGTTGTTCGCCGGTCTTCATCACTTCATGAGTTCCATTGGATAACCATTAGTGATATAAACCTAAGAATGGAAAATGAGAAACCAAAGTGATAACAAAGGCTTAAGACATCAAAACGGCTATCCGTAACTTCAAGCCCTTGTTTTGGTGATGTACCTATAAAAAATACACAATAAGCAACTCAAGGTACAAGAAAATATATGAGGAAAAGAAGAAAAAGAGAACCAAGGAACCTGCATTTTTTTCTTTCAAAAAAAAAAAATGCTCAGAAAACGTGAGTAGAAACGCGCCTTTAACTCGCGGTTTTGAAGGCGCGTTTCTTCCCAAAAGTTGCAGTACTGAAAACGCGGTTCTGTGAGAAAACGCGACTTCAAGTCGCGTTTTTAATGGCGCGTTTTCATTTTTGATCCAGGCAACAAAACGCGACTTTCTTCAAAACGCGACTTAAAGTCACGTTTTAATGGCGCGTTTTCTGTTCTGCAGGTGCAGAATTGAAAACGCGATTCTGTGAACACGCGACTCAGAGGCGCGTTTTCTTGAGAAACGCATTTTCTGCTGCAAATTTTAGCAGAAATTCAACTTTTGAATAATTACAAATGATACCCCAATTTCTCAAAATGCATCATAGATCATTTGTTTGCTAAAATACTCAATGCATGCACATATAAAATGATCAAAATATGCATTTTAACCCCTTCTAACAAATCAAAAACAACAATTACTCAAATCGAGGGGTTGAGTTCCTTGATCAAATTTCGCCTTTTTCACCTTATTTGGTCACTTTTGCTTCCATTTCCAATACCTACAAATGAAAAATAACAAAATAACTCAAACACATACTTTAAACATAAAATCACTCCAAAGTAACACAAACTTAAACAAACATTGGGTTGCCTCCCAATAAGCGCTTCTTTAAAGTCAATAGCTTGACTATTTCATCTCATTTTTTCAAGGAGGCTTTGTTAGCGAATAATCCACCATTTTTTGTCGTGGTGGATCATTAAATGGTGACTTTATAGCAAAAGTCACATGATCTAATGATAGGAGAAATGGAATTGACTTACCTATCCCAAGTGTTTCATAAATATTACCTTGAATATGCACCACTTGAGAACTTACCAACGGGAATGCCATGAGAGTATCTTGGGCAGCAATACCCTTAGAACCTATACTTTCAATGCACTCCTCAAGAGGGGTGAAAAATGAGTCATTAAAACTCACCTCTTGAGGCTCAAAGTTAGTTCCAAAGATATTATCTTGTGAAATGGACATTTGCTCATTGAAACACAATTGAGATTCATCATTTTCATCAACATGCAATCCATTTTCACATACAACATTCCTACAATTCATGCTAGGATCATTTTGCAATTTATTAGAAGAAATAACCTCACACAATGCATTCAATTGCTCAATTATTCTGCCAAAGTGAGAAGTTAATTCATCTATTCTTTTCTCAATCCTATCAAAACGGTCGGAAGTCACATTAGCTAATTTTTCTATAACTAACTCCCAAGATGGTTTTGCTTTATATTGGACATTTTCAGAATGGTAATCATAAAAATATGGATAATCACTATATGCACATTGATTTTCCCAACCATAAGAAAGAGAATTGCTCCAATTAGCACTGTATTGATCAAAATAAGGATTGTAATGCTCTAATTCATCATAGTAATCCACATTTTGTTCTTGCATACATGTATTAGTTGCATGATAACCTCCACACAAGTCACAAATCACATGATAAGAATTAAAAGTATTAACATTCCTCCCTTGCTCAATTTCATGTATAATTGTGTCCATTTGAACTTGTAACATAATTACATCAAATTTTGCCTTTAAGCACTTCAAACCATCTTCAAAAGACATACCCTCAGTAATTTCTTGGTTACCTCTGTTGAAGGAGCTTTGCACTAGGCAACCATCCATTGCCAATCTTTCATTTCTCAAGCATTGTCCTCCAAATTGATCTATCCTCCTCATCACCTAAAATTGCTTTTAAACAACTTAAGAGCAAAATTAGTAAGAAGAATAGGTGATAAAATGCATACACACAGAAAATACTAAAATAACAGAAAATAACATTCACACAACAACTAATAAAATGTCTAAACTAATAAAGTTGCTCTTCACACCGATATTGCCAAATCTTCCCCGGCAACGGCGCCAAAAACTTGACGGGTATTTTACATACGTACAAGTTAAAAAACCGAATTACACCCGTTCACTGCAAGTATACAGATCAACTAGTAGTTTAGGGTATATATCGGGTCGATCCCACAGGGAAGAGTGAACAATTACCGGTATTACTAAAGTTTCTTTATTATTTAGACTATCAATTAATGATAAGAAATTTAACCTACTGCACTTATACAAGAAATTAACAAATAAAAGCTCCTTAGGTTGTGGTATCCCTAACTACTTATGCAAGTGTTATATTTGGATCATTGAATACTACATCTAGGCTAATTATGGTGTAATTTTCTTATGCATTTGAATCCTACTTTCGTAGTGAATCAATTATACTTATAACTAATCCATACCTATTCTCATGGTTATGAAATTAGCTACAAGTTCATTTCTTCAGTGAAATTACATGAAATGAATCACTAAAAACCACATAGGTGCACCTCTACTTTCGTGAGTGTACTCCCTATGTTTAGCACTTCTTGAACTAATGTTAAATCTCAATTTTCATTGCAGAAATAACACCTTAGATAATCAGAATTAATGGTACCAGATTAATCATGATTTAAAGAGCCAAAGTGCTAAATAACTTGCTGAAATCATAGCAGTTAAATAGCCAAATAATAAGCACTAACAATCATAGAAAGTTCAACCAAACCCAAGGTATAAACTTTAAAGACACATAAATAACATAAAATCCAGAAATTGCATATTAACTAAATTTGGAATCAAGTACAAAAGATAAAGAATTGGAGAAGAGATAACCCTTGTCACATGAGCTTCAACTCCTCCTTCTTCATCTCAATCTTCATCCTAATCTAGCAATATACAAGAGTGGATGAACTAACTAGCTAAACTATACTACACTAATTTAATACTAAGAGAATGGAAAAACTACATTTCTGCACTTCCAAGCTTCTCCCGTATGATTCCCAATCTCCTCAGATCTCCCAAATGTCTCTGCATATAAGCTGATGAAAAGCTCCTCTCTAGTCCAAATTTGCTGCTCTAAGGATTCTCAAATCTGAAATTGTTAAGATAGTCAATAACAAATATTTTTGACTTGAAAATAAGCCATCTTTATTGCCCTCTTGTCTTCTGAGACATGTGCACCGAATTCTCTTGCAGATTGTAGTTGGAAAGTAGTTTGAACATAAGAGAATTGACTGAGCAAAAATTGACAACGGCGCCAAAAATTGACAGGTGCCGAACCTGTGCAAAAATAATAAATAAATCCTAACTACCACCTGAAACAGCTAGTAATTAATTCGAGTACTGGAGCAGGGACTCTAGGTGTGCAATGGGTTACTTGATTCACCCTGTTCCCGAAGAGTGTGCTTAATCCGATATACCTGAATTAATTATTTAACTGAACTCCCTAACTAGTAGACAGTGGTAAGCAGGGTCGTCTCCTCAGGGACTGGAGAGATATTTGTTTCTTTTCAAATCAGGATTAATGGGGGGGGTTTTGGTATCAAAAGCCAACTGAACAAATTAAATGCAGAAAATAATTAATTAAAAGAAATAATTAAAAGAAACTCTAGCCAAGGGTATACTTCAGAAATGGTTCATGCACTGATCATTGATGCAAAAATAATTCCAACGTCTATTAATAGATTGGTTCTAGTTGTCTCGCACGCGCTAAACAACCAACCCTTCCTTAATTTATCGATAGCTAAGGTACGACCGTTAACTATTTCTCTAACCCAAAAAAACAACCCTAGGTACGACCGTAGGATTTAATTTCCGGATTGCATTAATAATTAGAAAGGCCCAATCCTGACTAACAAACACGCTACGAGGGTTCATTCAAGCCAGATCAAATATTCCCCTGGCACAAATCTAATTGTGCTAGTTGCTACTGGGATAGAGGTAACGAACGATTACGGATTCAATTACCCCTATATAGCAAAATAGCCTATATAAACAATTAATTATTGCGCACTAATCAATCATGCATAAGGCTATAACAATTAGAAACAGGAAATATGTAAATACCAATAAATGAGAAAAATAATAAAGAATGATCTAGATCTCACAGTAATCGATGAACCAATTCGTCAGTTGCCCCCTTGACTAGAATTAGAGAATTAGCCCTCCATTAATGGAGGACCAAGCGCGCGTGGAGAATTGGGATACGTCGCTGTATCGGACCCCTTCTTTTGGTCAAGAGCAGAAGACCAGAGCAAGAGATTTTGATTTCTTGCACTTGTCTCCGAAAACCCAAGCGTATGTAAGGCAGAGTGTTCAATGTAGTTGTCGTCAGCAAAAGTGAAAAACCAAAGCTTAGAAAAGTCAACAACGGCGGCTATTCTTTTTCTTCTCCCAATTGCTACCAAAACATCCGAGAGAAAAGTTTCTCACTTTTTTCCTTTACAATTTGTCAAGTCAAAACATCAAGAGTTGGTTTCTCACAAGTCAACAATAATGGCTTCTGTCCGTTGCCTTTCTACTCCTCAGGCTGCGGCGCACCGTCTCCTCTTCAAAAACAAAGAAAACTCCCCTCTCACCTAAACCTTTCCCGAAATAAAATACAAATTGTTACCTCTTAAAATTGCAGCCAGACTCCCTAGAAATATATTAAAATCAAATCTATTACAATTAGGTTTCTTCCGCTTCTCAAACGGGCCCCACGTCCGATGAATCTTCTAAAAGTTGAATTTAAGCGCTTTTCAGCAACCATTCCTGCAATTAGCACCAAAACAAAATATCAGTAGAATCCACCCAATTAACGAAAATATTTAGTCAATTAATTATGCAATAATGCCCAAAATACCCACTAAAATGCAACCTATCAAAATTGCAGAATTGCGGCCAGAAAACGCGCCTACACAAAACGCGGTTACAAGTCACGTTTTGTGTACTCGCGTATTCACTTTGTCCTTACTTCAACTGCGATTTTCTCTATCATAAAGGCTGAACTGGCTTTTGTGCAAAACACCAAAGTTGTAACCCTTTGAGTTAGCTTTCCAATGCTCTAAAAATCGTCCAGATCGGAGCTTTGTAGCCCGAGATATGACCAAAATACTAAAGACTGGTCAGAACTCTGTTTTCCACTTTGGACAGCTGAGTTGAATTTCGGTATTTCACCTTTTGGACTATGAAAACGGCTGAATTGGACTTTGATGTCTTCATACCAAATGTAGATCTCTTTCTTAGCTTTAAATTGGTGTAACGATCACCTCAATCCGATCAGTGTAGCTCCAGATATAGTCAAAATACCAAAACGTGTCAGAGTTGTCAAACCTGACTTTTCCTTGATTCTTTTTGTTCTCAAATTGCATTTCTCCTTTTACACTTCATATTTTATTTTCCCCACTTTAATCCATCTTCAATCATCCAAATATCTTCTCAATGCACTTCATTTGATGATTGAATCATTAAACCTACAAAATATGAAGTTTTTACCATAAAAATCCATAAAATGCAATGTTTAGCCACTTTAACATAAAATGTAGATTTTTACCAAAACCTTAGTTATTTTAGTTATAAAACTAAATAATCAAACCAAAATTAACTAATAAAACACACTAAAAAATACGTAAAATATATTCTTATCAAATACCCCACACTTGAACCATTGCTTGTCCTCAAGCAATAAGAAATACAAACCAACAATGATCAAAATTTGAAAATAAACATATGTAGCATTTCAACTTCATTTCCTCAAAACAAAGTAAATAACCATTATGCAATTATTCAATTAAGTTCAAGTACTCATAATATCAAGTAAAGGAGAGCCAATTATACCGTCATTATAACAAATTCAAATCAATTTTTCATCCTTACCCAATCTTACAAGTAAGTAACTCATATGGTCAATAATATGCTTCCTAAACCCATGATCATCTTCTTATTTAACTTAAAGAGGGATTTATTTATATAATATAGCTAAATATTACTTAAGTTGTGAAAGTATCTTTTTACGCGAGGATCGACATTTTTAGATGAAGATCACCGGTTACTCAACACTTCACATACTCAAGTTGCTTTGCATACTCTTAATTCAAGTACCGTTTTACGCGAAAGTCGACATTTTTAGATGACGACTCCCGGTTACTAAGTACGAGAATCATTGGAGTAGAATAAATCTTATTTTTTTCTTTTTTTCTTTTTTTTGTTTCTTTTTACAGCAAAGATAATAATAAATTCCTCAAAAGAATAATCATGAGAAGAGTATTGCACTCATTGACCATATTTATCACTTAACTTATAAAATCCAATAAAGAGAAGAAATTTCATCAAATATGCAAAAAAAATATAGGCATAATTTTCTCCACTTTAAAAGATATACTTTCCTACAAATGCAAAAATTATAATCACATAATAGTCATTTCCAAGTTAAATGAGAAAAGAAGTGCTTAAACCACATATATTTATCTCAAATGTAGAAGGATTTTGAACTACTAATGGTATGGAACTTTGTTACCTCTTGGATAAAATAAAAAAAAATTTAAAAATTGTTGAGGCAAGTTTGCAATTTTGGACAAGATTTTGGAAAAATTTTGAATTTTAACACAAGTCCAATATTTGCAACTAATAAGTCAATCACATACAATATATATAATCTCAATTCTCCCCCCACACTTAGCATGCACATTGTCCTCAATGTGTAAAAAGAAAAATCAAGATAAAGAAAAGTAATACTCCCCTATTGTTGTGATTGAATATGAAGCTTCAAGGTATGTTGTTCGCCGGTCTTCATCACTTCATGAGTTCCATTGGATAACCATTAGTGATATAAACCTAAGAATGGAAAATGAGAAACCAAAGTGATAACAAAGGCTTAAGACATCAAAACGGCTATCCGTAACTTCAAGCCCTTGTTTTGGTGATGTACCTATAAAAAATACACAATAAGCAACTCAAGGTACAAGAAAATATATGAGGAAAAGAAGAAAAAGAGAACCAAGGAACCTGCATTTTTTTCTTTCAAAAAAAAAATGCTCAGAAAACGTGAGTAGAAACGCGCCTTTAACTCGCGGTTTTGAAGGCGCGTTTCTTCCCAAAAGTTGCAGTACTGAAAACGCGGTTCTGTGAGAAAACGCGACTTCAAGTCGCGTTTTTAATGGCGCGTTTTCATTTTTGATCCAGGCAACAAAACGCGACTTAAAGTCGCGTTTTAATGGCGCGTTTTCTGTTCTGCAGGTGCAGAATTGAAAACGCGATTCTGTGAAACGCCGGACTAATTAATTTCTGCGGGAACAAAACAAACAACGTCACCCCGTTCCACAGAAAGATCTCAATACAGGGACAAAAAAAATAGGAAAAGAAATTAAAAATAAGAAGGAAGAAGGAAGGACCTTGGAGGAGGAGCTTTTGGGCGGTCTCATTTGGATCCATAGAGCAGTCTTTAAGCATTGCATAGATGTCTTCTTCACTATGGTTTCCTGTGATCTCCTTTATACTCTGGATCATCTTCCTCACATTGCTTGGAATTGAAACCCTAACAACATCCCTATCCCCACTCCACCCCCCACCGCCACCTCCTCCGCTGCTGCTCATCTTCTCTAATGAATCTTTTCACACAACCCAAATTCTAAACTTTAATATATTTGATCACCTTTGATCAATTTCTCCTATGCTATGGTATAAATATGCATAATACTAGAAGTATCTCAACATGTATATGCTTGTGTGAATATGTATATGTATATATATATGTATAGGGAAGACTAAACTGGTGAAAGAAAGAAAGGAAAAGAGAAAGAAGAAGTCTTTGCCTTAGGGGAAGGGTTTTTGCATCGTGTTAAGACTTAAGAGTAATAATCGAATTTGATTAGATTTTAGTACCGGGTAAAATATATTTTGGGGAAGAATTGTAGTTTTGGTTCTTATTATATTATTTGGCCTGAGTTTCAAATTGGTCCCGATATTTTGGTCAAAATAAATCAAGTTCACAAACTTTGTGATTTTGAATAGGTTCAAAACAACTAATGAAAATGCTACAATGACTAATAATCAACATCAAATTACATATTACCATTACAACTAAAGAACTTTGACTTTGCACTTTTGTCTCCAATATTTTGATTTTAAATCATTATATTTTCCTAATTTTTAAATAAAGATATTAAGGGTTTTAGCATGAATGAGATACAAATTAAAATGAAATAGTATTAAATGGGTGATATAAATCAAATTAAACTTTTTTTTATTCTTTTCCACTTTAATTCCATTTATTTATGCTAATAATATATCATATGTTTCTTTTATTTTGCATAATTTGGTATTATATATATTATTGTTTCTCTCTATTAATAATTAATTGTTAATGAGTTTTATTATTTTTATTTCTAATTATAATTAAAAAGCTTAATTAGATATTCCATTAAAATATAAGGAATAAATAACCTTTGTAAATTAAGTTGATCCTTTTTTCGGCGTTTTAATAGGTTATCAATTGAGTTTAAAATGAAATTGGCATTTTATACACATTATATGAACCACTAAATGATTATCAAAGTACATAGATGTTAAATTAAATGCTTTAAAATCACAATATTGGAATGCTAGATTTTAATTGGTAGGAAAGATAACAAAAAATAAAAGATAGTTTCCTTAAGAATTCCTAAAATTATTTCACATTGATACTTACCTTCACTAGTTTTTATAAGTACAATAGCTAACTACATAGATTTGAAAACTATATGCACATGACATGCAACAATTTTTGTAGTAATAACTATAATAAATTTGGATTATAAAGCTAGAATTCTTCTTTCTTACACTACTTTATGTTTTATTTATCATTGTTATATTATCATCCAATTATAACTTATTTAACAAAGATATGCTATATAGACTACAATCATGTTGTGCCAATATAAAGTGTTTTAATTAATAGTGAGAAACAATATTATACATATATTATACCAAATTTGAGATTAACTATACAAAAGAAAAGAAACATATGATATATTATTAGTATGAATAAATAAAATAAAAATAAAAAGAAGAAAAAGAAAAAGAAGTTTAATTAAAATTCTTATTACCCATTTAATATTACTTCATTCTAATTTGCATCTCAATTCATGCTAAAACTCTTAATAGCACTATTTAAAGATTAGAAAAAATATAATGATTCAAAATCAAAACATTCGAGGCCAAAAGCACAAAGCCAAACTTGTTGACTAACGACAATTTGATATTGACCGTTAGTCATTATTTCATTTCCTTTAGTTGTGCTAAATCTGCTTAAAATCACAAACTTTAGGGACTAAATTTATTTGGGTTGAAATATTGGAGACACTTTAACACATAGGTCAAAAATTAGGGACCAAAACTGCAATTCTCTCATATTTCAAGGTAGTACTTATACACCTACAAAGGATATTAGATTAGGAAAATCCTTTCTTCTTTTATTTATATATTTATTTATTGACAAATTTCATACACACCAAAGAGACACAAATTCTAATTTTATCAGAGGAAAATCCTTCCTATTACTTGTCTAAGTTTTTTCTTTAAATTTTTTTAATAGGGGAGAATTAGGATTTAAGAATCAAGGAGGGGAATGGGGAATTAGAACATAGGACCTCAGTTCTCATGTTTCAACTTTAACTATTAAATCAAAACCTTTTCAACCCATTATTACTTGTTTACGTTGAGTTTTCTTTCTCTGATTTCTTCTTTTTTCTTTTTTCTTTTTTTTTCGGATGCTAATTTAGTTATTTTGGCGTTTAAGAGGCTTAGAATTAAGTTGACTTTCTATCACTTGCTAAGGATGTGTTTGATAAAATTAAAGTATAAAGTTGAAAATCTAAAATAAAAATATTTAAGTTGATGATTGATAAACCAATTTTTTCAAGATAAAGTTATATTTGTTTGATGATTAATTGGGTATGAACAATAACTTAACATATTCTTATACTAACTATCCATCCTTGCACTTCGTATGAGGTTTGCCGATTGCATATTGTTTGTGAATGGGAATAATTGATACTTATCTATGTGACAAAATATGATAATTTAAAAAATATTCTGTTTAGTGTAAGTAAGATGTAAGCATGAGATAATTTATATAGATTCTTAACTTACTAATGGGCAAAATATGGACATTGACTTTGGATAAGACATTGCAAAGATAGCAATGATTATTTATAACACAGTTAAGTAACTCTATGGTTTGTAATGATCTATTTTGCACATTAGATAAGCTTAGAAATGATTTGTTTATAATATAGTTAATTAACTCTAAGGAACAATAATTATTACATAACAAAGATAGTACAAGCGTAAAAAGTACATAGTGAAAAGCATTCATCTTTTCTACACTGACAGTGGATATACTGTTAACATTGGATAAATGACAACTACGCAAAATTTGAATTTTAAAATTGAACTTTTGCACACATGTCATTAATCCAACGGTGATAGTATATATACTATTAGTGTGTATAAGATTGACTCTAGTGAAAATATATTTTTTTTCACAAAATAGGAAGCATAGTTGCTTCAAATTATAATGCTTGCTAATTGATAGGATTAAAAACATTTGGTAATTGATCTTGGGTTACGTTTGCAAGTGCTTCAATACTCCAAATCCCATTTTCAGCAAGAGTAGATATTATGTTTAGGACTAGATAGAACAAAAACTTTTTTAAATAATAGTATTATATCATTATGATTGTTGTTCTTATGTACCAATGGATTTGTCTATAATAAAGTGCTCTAATTAATAGTGAGAAACAATTAGTGTGTTTGGATAGTAGATTATTTGGGATAATTTTTTGAAAATACTGTAGCACATTTTTATATAATGTATATGAGATTACAAAATAGTTAAAAAGGTGTTATTTGATGTAAACAAATAAATTTTGGTAAATAATGCACTATCCAAACAAACCTAATATTATGCATTTATTATACAAAATTTGAGACTAACTGTACAAAAGAAAAGAAACATGTGACATATTATTAGTGTGAATAAATAAAATAAAAATAAGAAAAAAAATTAATTAAAATTCTTATTACCCATTTAACACTATTTCATTCTAATTTGCATTTTAATTCATGCTAAAACTCTTAATATCATTATTTAAAATTAGGGAAATATAATGATTCAAAGTCAAAATATTGGGGACCAAAAGTGCAAAGTCAAATTGTTGACTAACAATAATTTTGATATTGACCATTAGTCATTATTCCATTTCCATTAGTTGTCCTAAATTTGATTAAAATGACAAACTTTGGGGACTAGATTTATTTTGGTTGAAACATTAGAGACCACTTTGGCACATAGGCTAAACATTGGGGGCCAAAACTGCAATTTTTCCATATTTTGGGATAGTATTTCTACACCTACAAAGGGTATTAGAGTAGAAAAATCCTTACTTCTTTTATTTATTTATTTATTCATTGACAAATTCCACACACCGATGGGACACAAATTCGAATTTTATTAAAGGAAAATTCTTACTATTACTTGTCTAAGTTTTTCCTTAAATTATCTTTTTTAACGGGAGAGGATTGGAATTTAAGAATTAAGGAGGGGAAGGGGGAATTAGAACGTAACACCTAAGTCCTCAAGTGTCAACATTAAGCATTAAACCACGACCTTTTTTTTGACGCACTGTTACTTGTTTAAGTTGAGTTTTTTCCCTTCGATTTCTTCTTTATTTTTCTTGTTTTCTTTTATGGGGATGCCAATTTAGTTTTTGTTTGGCATTAAAGAGGCTTAGAATTAAGTTAACTTTCTATCACTCACTAAGGATATGTTTGATAAAACAAAAGTATGAAGTTGAAAATATAAAATAGAAAAAATATTAAGTTGATGATTGATAAAGCAATTTTTTAACATAAAGTAATATCTATTTGATGATTAATTGGGTATGAACAATAACTTAACAGTCTTATACTAGCTATCTGTTGCACCCCATTTTTTGAAATAAAAGATTTTAATGAAAAAAATGTTTTTAATTTTAGAAAATAAAAAAAGGGCCTAAAATGAGACCTTTAAAATGTGCTAGTTTGGGTCCAAAAATATAGTCTAAATAAAGGGGGTTTTAGAAAAAAAGGGAGTCGCCAATTAGTATTAAATTTAAGCGTACCAAGTCACCAAAGAAATTTTAGAAAAATAAAAAATAAAACCATTTTTTAGACGATTTCAGGTCTTTGAAAATAAGAGAAAAAGGTTCGGAAATCACAGTTGAAAAAATGGAAGGCAAAATGTTCAATTGGTTCAAACTTAAGGTACCCTTTTAACCTAGTCTAACCTACTTATGAGATTTAATCAAAATTTTCCTAATATAACTCTCAAACTTATCACATTTGGATGTTTGTATATGGATACAAATCTAAACTTAAAGGAAATATTGTAAAGGGTAAAATGTCCCTTCAAAACCTAGTTGGTACCAGTTGCATTAAATGCGAGACCTAAGATAATCCCTTGAAGGGATATGAGTATGTGAAGATGAGACTCGAGAAAAGAGAAATTAAATCTTATATAGGATTACATAGAGCACATAGCCCATAGGCGTAATATTTAGATACAAAATTCTAAAAAAAGTGGGTAAAACACACAAGTACATAAGATACATAAGCATAGAAGACCTAACTATTATATTGGGACCCTAACTACAATCTAAACGGAAAAATATAAAATAACAAACCTCTCTTAGCAATCTATTACATTTGTCTATCTAATTACAATTTTTATTAAAAAAAAAAGAAATATTACATATCTATTTTAGATTGGGTATTTAAATACCGACAAATAATTAAAAAAACTTAAATTAAATAAATATAAAAATGAATATGAAAGTAAATTAATGAAAGAAAATACATAAAAATACGTAGGAGCACATAAGAGCAAATAATCAAAATTTAAAAGGATAATAGGAGTAATTTCCTTTTGAAATAGTGACAAAATGAGGAACAATTGACCTATTTATGGTCAAGATTCAACAAAAAGATCAAGACACCAATTTAAATTGAAAATATTTTAAAAGAGAATCTAAACATGTACTAAATTCACCATATTATGCCAAAAAATATAAATGATCTTAAAACACCTAAAGTTTATAAATTAAATACATTTAAGTGAAGTATAATTAACAATTAAAAAAAGGAAACAATTATAATTGTGAAATCAAAAAGCTCTTAGGTACTAAATTGTAAAAATTAGAGTTGTTTGAGGTTAAAACATTATTTTTGAAAAGATTAAGGTAAGAATTAAATAAAGATAAAGTATAGGGGCCAAAATGCAATTCAAATAATTACCTAAATGAAAGAATTCTAAAGATTTTTTTGGCCACACTAAAATTACACAAAAGTTTAGGGTCAAATTACAAAATCTATTTTCTAATTATAGAAAGATACAAAGAAACAATTTTTGGGCCCTTCTTAGTGTTTGGGCCACACTATTTAGGCCGGAAATGAAATATGCAGACCACTTCAATAAAAAGAACAAGCAAATCCAATTGAAACATACATAAATATAATAAGAAAAACACTGGACTTAACCTCAAAACCTAGCTATGAACCCAAACCAAAAGATAAACGCAAGCCTATTCCTTTTTCTTTTCTCTCCCCTTTTCTCCTTTTTTTTTCTTCTTTTTCTTCCTCACCTGCAACTCCTCGCTGGCGACCATGGCAATGCCGATTGTGCAGTTGTCGCCGAACCGTCATTAGCTGTTGGCCGTTAGCGACTTCTCTGATTGCCAATATGCACCAAAATACCATTTTGAACTCCATTTTTCACGTAGAATCCATTTCTGGTTTTAGTTTTACAAAGAATGAAGAAAAATTGCCAAAATTGCTGATTTATAGCCGGGCATTTATTTTTCAAAAACCACTTAAATCAACACCAAATTTCATAAAAAAAAATTACAACATACAACCCTCTTCAATCCCTCAAGACAACCATAATTATAATTTAGCAAAAATAGAGCATGAATATATGAATTTATAAGTCAAATAGTCACCATTTGAAAAAAAATACATTTATTGTCTTTTGGCATGAAAACTTCAAACTAGAAATTGCGCCCATGCTTTATATCATTCTAAATCAATCATTTCAGCAAAACAAATGCAAAAAGTTCATTCCTTCCACCAAGTTTCATATAAGCCTTTTGTCAAACAGGTTGTGGATTATAAGAAACATTGATTCTTTTGCAAGAATTTTAAAATAATTAGCTCCAAAATTTTTTTTGCAAGAAATTAAACCTATTCCAACCCCAAGCTCTGGACATTCAGACTTCAACAAATACCAAACAAAGAAGCTTAAAAGCAAGAAAAAACATAATGTAGCATTTTTCACAAAAATAATCAAATAATAAAAGCAAAGAGGGTTTAGGAGTTTTTTAAGGTGCCTTCAAGAATATTTCATAGTGGTGGTGATGGATTCTCAGTGGAGATGACTACAGCGGCAATGTCTTCCCTCTTGCTCCTTCCAACTTTCATTTTTCCTTTGTTTTTTTTTAAGAGAGAGAGCGAACCAAGAGAAAGCTATAGGCATGTGATGTTTAGTGTGTATTGAGAGTTGAGAGAGTTTTTGTGTGTATTTGAGAGAAGAAAAAGGAATTATGTTGTGTGTAATTGCGAAGAAAATTGAAAGGGAAAAGGAGCTAAGAGAATTTTTTTGGGAGTTGTTGTGTAAGAGTGTGTCTTGTGACGATTATGGGCCTATTTGACAAATGAGTTTTTGGCCAAGTTTGTTTTCTACCAGTTTTTTAACAACTTTAACTACAATAACCTAAAAAAACTTTTCAAAAATTTTAAACTACACACTTCAAAATACCCAAAATACACAAAAAAAAAAAAAACTTTCCTTCCTCCTTTCTTTTTCCACCTCAACCCACCACCACCTCTGCTACCAACCAAGACCGGCCGGCATCGGTTCTGGTGCTAGCCACCTCTTTTTTTTTCTTTCTCTCCTCCTCCCTCCCTCTTCTCATTCCTTCCTCTCCTCTCTCTCTCTCTTCTCCCCCTTCCTCGCCACCTCTCTCCCCCTCTCCCTCCCCCGCCACCCTTTCTCTCCCCTAGGCACGATCTAGTTGACTAGATCATGCCTAGGGGAGTAGAAGGATGGCAGGGGAGGGGGAAGGAGACTAGAGGGGGAGGGGGAGAGGGGGAAGAAAGGGATAGAGAAAAAAAGCAAAAAAAAAAATTGTTTTTGCTGCTACAACTTCCAGCAAGGGGAGGGAGGGATGGTGGGGGAGGGAGAGAGGGAGAGGGAAGCGGAGATGAGGGGAGAGGGAGAGGGGAAAGAGGGTGAGAGAGAAAGATGCAAAAAAAAAAATAGTTTCTACTACTGCAACTTTCGGCGGGGGGAGAAAGAGGTGACGGGAGAGGGAGAGAAGGAGAGGGAAGGGGAGGCGAAGGGGAGAGGGAGAGGGGAAAGAGGGTGAGAGAGAAAGATTCAAAAAAAAAAATTGTTTCTACTGCTGCAACTTTGGGAGGGGCGAGAAAGAGGTGGCGGGAGAGGGGGAGGGGGAAGGGAAAAGAAGAAGAGAGGAAAGAAAAGAAAAAAGAAAGAAAGAGAAAGAGAAAAAGAAAAAAAAATTCATTTTAAAAATTTTTCCTACAATTTCTACAGTAAGTTATAGTAAAATTTTAAACAAACACCCAAAAAACTAATTTGCCAAATAGGGCTTAAGTTTGCTCTTGGTCAAGAAAAATCAACAAAATAAACATGGGAGGTGGAGTGTTGTTTTAGATTAATAGAACATTTCATAAAAGAAAAAATGATTGGAGTGTGTGGGTTTGATACAATTTTATTATAATTTCCCCTTTTTTTTCAAAAAAAAGTTTTAAAAATAAAAAAAAAAGAAAATTCACATTAGTATATATGAAATAAATGATTAGTGGACAAATAAATATTGTAGACACCAAATTTTTGTTAATTTTAATATTTTCTTAAGTTTTTATCTATTTAAAGGGTCATTTACTTTTATACATTTTAATGTGAATTTTCTTGTTTTGTAGATTTATTTGAAAAGAAAAAAAAGGAAAAGAAAATCAAGGAAAGAAAAATCACTCTCTAATCATTTTTTTCCCAACTACTATACTATTAACCCAACCCAACACTCAATCCATCTTCTTTGGACAAAAAAAAAAAAAAAAATTCATCACAACCTACTCACCATCTCCTCTCTCTCTCTCTGTGTTGCTTTTCTTTTTCCCTTCCCCTCTCAATTTCTCATGACACAACACACTTGCACAAAAAAAAAGGCTGTCAATCTCTCAACTTTCGGCCATCTCTCTCCCTCCTTCTTAAAAATTTTTTCACAACAGACTCACCAATTTTTCCTCTCCTTTTCTCGACTCTTTCTCATTTTTCACTCAACACCATCACATACTCTCACAAAACTCTCTCTCTCTCGGACTCGACACTTGCACACACGAACACACTGAAAACAAACTAACCCAATTTTCAAAATAAAGAAAAAAGATGAAAAAATATATTAAAAAAAACATTGGGCTGGTTTCATTATTTTTGGTGGACTTGTGCTTATTTTTTGTCGGACTTGTGGTTGGGCTTTTAGAGCTAAGCCCAAAGTTTCCATTCTATTTAAATTTGGCTAAATTTTCTTTGGGTTTGCATTTTTTTTTTTTGAATTAGCCCTTTGGGCTAGGGTAATCTGACAGAAGTGATAAAAGAGAATAATGGTCCAATTTGGTTTCTCTATATTTTTCCCAAATCAGAAATTGATCTTGCAACTTAACATCTAATCTTTTGAGTAATTTTATTGTGGTTCAAAAATTTTAGATTTATTTCATTTTGGTCCTTAATTTAATTACATTTTTGCTTCTAAAATTTTTTTTATTTAATTTTGACCCCTAATTTTTGTAAAAATTATATTTTAGCCCAAAATTTTTTGATTTTACAAACTAGTCCCCAATAGTTTTTGATTCCTCAATTATAATTGTGCCCTTCCTTTAGTTGTTAATTATGCTTCTCGTGCATGTATTTAAATTGTAAATTTTCAGTATTTTTGAATTTATTTACATTTTAACATAATAATGTGAATCTAGTATATTTTTTCTATATTATTATTATATTCCCAATTAAACAGGTACCATGAGCATTTTATTGATTTTAAATATAGATAGGGCAACTTTACCTTATTTAGTCATTGCTTTAAAATGGAGGTACCCTTATTATCTTTTAAATTTCGATTATATATTGCTATCTACTCCTACGTGCTCATGTATGTTTATATGTGTTTACATGTTTTTGTTATTTATTTATTTTAAATTTTTATCCAATTTTTTTTATATTTGTTTAGTTAATTTTATAATTGTTCAAGAGGTACTTAAATACCTTAAGATGTAATAGATAGGTAATATTTTTGCAAAACTTGTAATTAAATGGACCAATATAATAGATATGGTAGATAGATTGATTTTATTACATTTTCCCATTTTATATTGTATTTGGCTCCATAAATATAATAGATAGAATAGATAGATTTATTTTATTATATTTTTCCTATTTTAGGTTGTAGTTAGGCTCCCCACTGTAATAGATAGATTTTGTGCTTACGTGCTTATATGTTTTATCCACTATTCTAGAATTTTTGCATTTAGATATTATACTTATGTGTTATATGCTATGTACTCTTACATGTTTACTTGTTTTAATTTATACCTTATTTGTTTCATTATGTGTTATTGTCAGGATTAAGCGCTTATCATTGCACCAAAAGCTATAGCCGTTAGCGAAGGCGCAACTTTATTTCCTTAACCATAATGGCAGTGCAAAGCACCGTACCACGCTTGGCCAGCATGAGGGGTTGCACCCCTGGGTGCCACGGGCTGGACGGTTAGTCTCGTCGAGCCGGGATCTGAGGGATGTTGTTGATTAGGCCAACAATCCCTCCCCCAGCAACAGTCAGGGAGACTCGAACCCGCGACCTCGCTCTGATACCACTTGTCAGGATGAAGCGCTTACCATTGCACCAAAAACTATAGCTGTTAGCAAAGGCGCAACTTTATTTTCTTAACCACAATGGCAGCGCAAAGCACCGTACCACGCTTGGCCAGCATGAGGGGCTGCACCCCTGGGTGCCATGGGTTGGGCGGTTAGTCCCGTCGAGCCGGGATCTAAGGGATGTTGCTGATTAGGCCAACAGTTATGAATGTACAACATTACCACACTAGTCCAATGCTAGTTGTGATTTTTCCTTTCGCTTCCTTACTAGTCCAATGTTAGTGAGGATTTCTAGAAATGGACCAATCCAATGCTTGACCTTTAGGTCGTCCATGTGTTAGATTCATCTTTTGTATGTTATTCATTCCATTTTACGCGTATTTTTCTATTTTAGGATCTTTTCTCATTTGGATGATATTTTCTCTTATATTATTCCATTACCTTCTATATCTGTGAACCATATCATTTAGAATTGCACCTCATAAAGGAAATTAGAAAACAAATTAGTTCATTTGTCTGCATATGTTAGAAAAGTCGCTTTTCGAATATGGAAAATGGACAGTTATAG
>NW_020864100.1:0-10821 GCF_003713205.1 Coffea eugenioides
CGCAAGTGCGGAAACGGCAAAACGGCCGCACACGTCCGCGCAGAACGGCAAACGGAAATGGCCAAATCGGCCATCTCAAACCGTTTTGGTCAAAATTAGGCTAGGAGTGTCAGATCAAGGCGGGTGAGACACCGTTTCGAAGCTAAGAGGAAGATCTACAACTTTCATTTAGACATCTCAACCCAGATCTCAATGGGTATAGGTGAAAATTGCGTGAAACAGTTCCAGCTGTTTCATTGCGAGTTACCAAACAGGCCCTGTTTGCAAGGCCGTAACTCACGGCTCAGAAATCGAAATTAAGAAATTCCAAAGGCATTAGGAAGCTGAGACATAAGGCTAAAACTTTCATGTTTTGGCCAAGACCTGAATCTATTCAGAACAAAACAAAATTCGAGTGCCAAAGTACCCGTCAGAACTGTCCAAATACAAGGCAGTTCTGACGAGCGATATTGTTTTGATCATAACCGGAGCTACGGAACTCGGTTTTTGACGTACTTTATACCGTTTCGAAGCTGAGATCAAGATCTAAACTTCTTATGAAGGAGTCGGCACCCAGATCGAACTCTATAAAAATCGAAAAGTCATGGGCAGAAACAAAATCAGAAAACGCGTAGAACCAGAGGGTCAAAACAGGCTTGAGCATTTCGTCGATACCTCAGGCTACGCTAATCCGATTGACCTGAAATTTTGTAGGCATACTCAGGACTCAAGGGGCTACGACTTTCATGTTTTACGAAACTTCTGAAGCAGCACGGAACATTAAGAAAAATGGAGCTCAAGTTCAGGTTCTAGGTTGCCCTGTTTACCCATTTTGCCGGTTTCAAATGTCGCAAACATATGGTTCGTTTTCATGGTTCTTATGCAGGTTTTTCAACCACTTTTGTACCAAATAAACACACATATACTAACATCTAAATGGCCTACAAATGGTCCGAAATTCCCCTCCCAAGTCAATACCAAATTTAACAATCATCAACCACAATCCCTAACCAAATTCCATTTGCACCAATGAACTTAATCCAACCTCTCACTAACCAAACTCTATCTCACTAACCATAAGCTAAGCTAAATTAGCCTAATGGAGTTTAGGGTTTCTTAACCCAAATCAGCTTTTTGCAAGTAACCAACCAAATCAAGTGAGGCAATTCATCAAACATAACCACTACAAGTCCATTTCTCAACTAAACAAGTAAGGAAAGCATTACATTAAAAAGCCCTAATTCTCTTTCTCTTGACCGAAATTTCCAGCAGCATAAATCACCAAAAATTAACCAAAGTACTCCATAAAAACAAGTGATAGGCATAAGAGGTACCACAATCAAGCACAACTAAGGTCCTATGCCAAAATAACCACTAGTTCATCAAACAATAATCAACTTAAGTCTTCAAATAGACTTTCTTACCTTTGATTCAAGCTTTGTAGATGATCACCCACAACAATCAAGTGCTCAAGTTGTTCCTCCAAGATCCAAACTCAAGATTGAAGAGCAAAAATGATGCACCAAAGCAAGCTTTCCTTTTCTTTTTTTCTTTCTCTTCTCACGGCTCTCACTCTCTCTTATTCTCTTAGTTTTTGTTTTGTTTTATTTCTCTTGTCTCTCTTATAGTTGTAAGACAACATATTAGTCAAAGCTTTGGAAGATATTTCTTATGGCTAGCCAATCACATAAATGCTTTATTTGTTGTTTTCACCCTTGCACTTCAACTTTCTCTTTCATATACATTTTCCCTCAAACATTTGATAACCTTTCAATTTACTCCATAAGTCATAACTTAATCTAATCTAAAACATATAATCACGCTTAATTATTTCACTAATCACTTTCTCATCTTAATCACTTACACTTAAGCATGCTCTATCCCACATAAAAGTACTTAAACAATAACCTTTTTGTCAAGGGCAAAATTAGGTTTAAACCCACTTAAAACTTCTAATAAATCATAACATTAGGGATTTCGCTCACTTAGGGTTTCTAACCTTCTTAAACTTAATTAATCTATACCAAATGGATTAAATCCTATTCTTACCCACACTAAGACACACATTAACCTTACTAACTTTAATCACCACTCGAACTTGTAACCAATACATAACTAGGGTTTAAATCCACTTAGGACGGACTGGGGCCTCACAATCTCCCCCACTTAGGACAATTTCGTCCTCGAAATTAATTCGTTGGTCAAAGCGTACCTTCAAAATCCACCGAAGGATTCGTCATCTCAGGTTGACCCATCGCATAGACTCTTGCTGGCCCTTTGGGTCGATTTTCCCCTGCAGTTGACGGCTTAGTTGTGGTCCCTTCAGTCGGTGACTTGAGTCCATCCTTCTGTATTTTAGGGCACCGGGCAATCAGGTGTTCGGTGCTTCCACATTTGTAGCATTTCCGGACTGAACTATTTTTCCAACAATTCTCATCGGTGTGGTTGCCCCCACAGAAACCACAGGTTGGCTTAGCGGCCGTACTTGACCCTCCACGCTGAGCACTCTTCTGAGGCTCTTGCACTATTTGACCTCGCCCAAAGCTATTCGGGGTCCTTGCAGGTCGTGGACCATCCGTACCTTTATTTATCTTGGCAGATGGCTCGTTTCGCGAGCTTTGTCCGACCATGGAATCATTTGAGCTAGGTTGCCTCCTTTTCCGATCGTGGAAGGCTTTAACCTGTCCTCTGGCAGTCTCAATTCGCTGTGCTTTTTCTAGCGCTTGGCTAAACGTATTCAACTGAGCCGCTGCTAACGATTCCTGGATTTCCACATTTAAACCTTGAACGAATCGACGGATTCGTTTCTGCTCCGTTAACACCAGCTCTGGGGCAAAGCGAGAAAGTTTAGTGAACTGAGTTTCGTACTCCGCCACACTCGAGGCCCCTTGACGTAGGCGGATGAAATCATCTTCCCGTTTTTCTTGCACAATGGGTGGTAAATATTTTTCATTAAACTCCCGTGTGAAGTTGATCCAGGTCCAAGGAGTCTGTTCGCGCTCCCACTTGGCTTTGATTACATTCCACCAGGCTCGAGCGGCCCCTTCAAACTGAAAGACCGCAAAGGATATCTGCCGCTCCTCTGAATACCTAAGCGCGGCAAATATGTCTAACATACGGTCTAGCCAACCCTCCGCTAAGTCAGGGTCGGCCCCACCGATAAACTTTGGGGGTGCGAATTTTTGGAATCGCTCCAAGGCACGGTCTTCACCCTCGTGATTGCCTGAATTATGTCCCGGATTATGTCCAGGATTCCCCATACCGCTCCCCTGGCCTTGTTGATTCGTCAATCGCTCTAGTAACTCGGCCATCCGCTGGATGGCTGTAGCGACTTGATCTGGTTCTGGTCCTTGTTCTCTTTCAGGGCTTCGTGCTCGCCCTCTACCTCCTCTGCCTCCACCTCGAGTACCGGAGGCCATTTAAGTGCAAACGTCTATAGATCGTAACATTACACATAAACTTATTATCCGGACTATGAGCAAAAGTACGGACGTAAAGCGTACGAACAAAAGACACACAAAGGATAAATTCAAAATGCTACTCAAATATATACATAGATATACAAAATCACACCAAAAGATTTACAGATTACCGACCTCCAGTCGGTACAAAACCCAATGTACACATGAGCACTCCGGCTCCAAGATCTAGTCGGCCAACCAAATAAAGAAAGAAAGTGGTCATGCCAGTTTTAACAAAAGGAATCTACCAGCTAAGCAAAAGACGAAAGCGACCCTAAACGCCTCCCCTAGGCCCCTGGTCCCCAACGGAACCTAAAGTACCAATCTCGCCTATCTGCTCCGGCCCAGTAGCTCGCGGGGGTGCCTCCGCGGCCATATCTAGCAAAACCCCGCAGTCAAACGTGATACTCCGGGCCCTCTCCCTAAGCTGCCTCTTCAAAGAGAAGAGGTGCTGGTGTGTGTCCCGGAGGTCCCGCTCCAGGTCCCTAACGCGTAACGCCTGCCAGCGGCTAAACTGTCTAGCCTCCTCAAGCTGCTCCCTCAGAGTCTCGACCGTCCTGTCGAGGTGATAACGCTCATTATCCAATGCTAAGACTATCTCGTCGGGATAGCCGTAAGTATACCAACACGCGCAGGGTCGGCGCGACACCTGGCCGAAGGGGGAGTACAAAGTGTAAGGCTCTCCCAGCCTCTGTCGATAACGGATAGCCCGCTTACGCAGCGGTCGATCCTCTGGGCCCCTCCTACTCGAACTGCCTGGGTCCATACCTACAAAACATTAAGTCGTCAGTCAACCGGCATTTCAACTTAAAAGATATCATTCAACTTAAAAGAATCCAATATGCCTAATGCCTATCGCGTATGTCCCACAATTGCCCAAGTCCTCTAACCTAGGCGCTCTGATACCAACTGTGACGACCCCACTTCTCCCAAGGGCGAACCCAAGGGTATCGGCGGGCCGCCTGCCTAGCTCGCGCCAGGACTCAAAACTTAAAACAACGAAAGCTAGCAAAATCCAAAAGAGTACTATACATATATATGCAATCCCAAAAGAGTTATAAGTACATTCCCCAAAAGTACCTGCTCAAACTATTACATCCTTATAATTACAACCAAAACCAAAAGGTAGACCCTAAGAAGGGTCCTTATACAAACCACCACAATAAAAACAAACATCCTAATTGTCCGCTATTACAAGCAAGTCTAACTATACTATACTAGTGTAAGTGCCCAAACGTACCCGCGTCGGCCCCTGCTAAGGAAAACAAAAGGAATAGGGTAAGCTAAAAGCTTAGTAAGTAAACAGGGGCAAAAGCGTAAATTTCACGTAACATCAATTACACAGTAAGAGTAAAGCAAAAGCAGAAAAGTAACATCACATAATAAGGATACGGGTGGCTCCAAAGCCAAGTCATTTGCCATGCGTGATCTCCTGTCGACACTCCGTCGACCATAAATAAGGTCCGTAGAACTTCACTTGTACACCCACCGACACCTTATCACCCTCACTGGCCAGTCACCTCACAAACTTGCCCAGGCGAACGAAATCACAAACTTGAGCTTGAGTCGCAAGCTCGGGTCACAAACTTGGTGACCTCAATCCAAGTTGGACTGACTTCGACCAAGCCCTAACCGGCTCGAATAGTCCATCTAGGTATTGAGTTCAACCGCAAACTCACAAAATTCACAAAAGTATTCAAAAGTCACCCCGAGCCACAAGCTCAAGGGTTTTTGTTCCAAAATTTCTCACATACATATGTCATGTACAAATTGGTGCGTAAATTAGGGTCTAGATCGAGTGCGATAAAGTACACCCTCGCCTAGGTACCCTTTTACACATAACGAAACACATAAACAACTAACACATAAGAGCGGCCTGAATACTTACTCAAAATACCAAAAGTAGTATAAAGGCGGAATTCACTTTGTGTGTTGGCTAGTAGTGGGCCCCACCGGCACCGCCTAGCTCACCACTGTCTGAAATCGAAGATTATGTCACAATATATCACAAACGGCAACTAACGTACTTGAAATAAGCCAAACGGCAAAATTGGCACGCGCAAGTGCGAAAACGGCAAAACGGCCGCACACGTCCGCGCAGAACGGCAAACGGAAATGGCCAAATCGGCCATCTCAAACCGTTTTGGTCAAAATTAGGCTAGGAGTGTCGAATCAAGGCGGGTGAGACACCGTTTCGAAGCTAAGAGGAAGATCTACAACTTTCATTTAGACATCTCAACCCAGATCTCAATGGGTATAGGTGAAAATTGCGTGAAACAGTTCCAGCTGTTTCATTGCGAGTTACCAAACAGGCCCTGTTTGCAAGGCCGTAACTCACGGCTCAGAAATCGAAATTAAGAAATTCCAAAGGCATTAGGAAGCTGAGACATAAGGCTAAAACTTTCATGTTTTGGCCAAGACCTGAATCTATTCAGAACAAAACAAAATTCGAGTGCCAAAGTACCCGTCAGAACTGTCCAAATACAAGGCAGTTCTGACGAGCGATATTGTTTTGATCATAACCGGAGCTACGGAACTCGGTTTTCGACGTACTTTATACCGTTTCGAAGCTGAGATCAAGATCTAAACTTCTTATGAAGGAGTCGGCACCCAGATCGAACTCTATAAAAATCGAAAAGTCATGGGCAGAAACAAAATCAGAAAACGCGTAGAACCAGAGGGTCAAAACAGGCTTGAGCATTTCGTCGATACCTCAGGCTACGCTAATCCGATTGACCTGAAATTTTGTAGGCATACTCAGGACTCAAGGGGCTACGACTTTCATGTTTTACGAAACTTCTGAAGCAGCACGGAACATTAAGAAAAATGGAGCTCAAGTTCAGGTTCTAGGTTGCCCTGTTTACCCATTTTGCCGGTTTCAAATGTCGCAAACATATGGTTCGTTTTCATGGTTCTTATGCAGGTTTTTCAACCACTTTTGTACCAAATAAACACACATATACTAACATCTAAATGGCCTACAAATGGTCCGAAATTCCCCTCCCAAGTCAATACCAAATTTAACAATCATCAACCACAATCCCTAACCAAATTCCATTTGCACCAATGAACTTAATCCAACCTCTCACTAACCAAACTCTATCTCACTAACCATAAGCTAAGCTAAATTAGCCTAATGGAGTTTAGGGTTTCTTAACCCAAATCAGCTTTTTGCAAGTAACCAACCAAATCAAGTGAGGCAATTCATCAAACATAACCACTACAAGTCCATTTCTCAACTAAACAAGTAAGGAAAGCATTACATTAAAAAGCCCTAATTCTCTTTCTCTTGACCGAAATTTCCAGCAGCATAAATCACCAAAAATTAACCAAAGTACTCCATAAAAACAAGTGATAGGCATAAGAGGTACCACAATCAAGCACAACTAAGGTCCTATGCCAAAATAACCACTAGTTCATCAAACAATAATCAACTTAAGTCTTCAACTAGACTTTCTTACCTTTGATTCAAGCTTGGTAGATGATCACCCACAACAATCAAGTGCTCAAGTTGTTTCTCCAAGATCCAAACTCAAGATTGAAGAGCAAAAATGATGCACCAAAGCAAGCTTTCCTTTTCTTTTTTTCTTTCTCTTCTCACGGCTCTCACTCTCTCTTATTCTCTTAGTTTTTGTTTTGTTTTATTTCTCTTGTCTCTCTTATAGTTGTAAGACAACATATTAGTCAAAGCTTTGGAAGATATTTCTTATGGCTAGCCAATCACATAAATGCTTTATTTGTTGTTTTCACCCTTGCACTTCAACTTTCTCTTTCATATACATTTTCCCTCAAACATTTGATAACCTTTCAATTTACTCCATAAGTCATAACTTAATCTAATCTAAAACATATAATCACGCTTAATTATTTCACTAATCACTTTCTCATCTTAATCACTTACACTTAAGCATGCTCTATCCCACATAAAAGTACTTAAACAATAACCTTTTTGTCAAGGGCAAAATTAGGTTTAAACCCACTTAAAACTTCTAATAAATCATAACATTAGGGATTTTGCTCACTTAGGGTTTCTAACCTTCTTAAACTTAATTAATCTATACCAAATGGATTAAATCCTATTCTTACCCACACTAAGACACACATTAACCTTACTAACTTTAATCACCACTCGAACTTGTAACCAATACATAACTAGGGTTTAAATCCACTTAGGACGGACTGGGGCCTCACAAGAATGCACGTTCGTAACATGTCCTCAAGAGTTTGAATCGTCCGTTCTGACTGGCCATCCGTCTGAGGATGATAGGTCGTGCTCAAATTGAGTTTTGTCCCCAGGGTTTCTTGGAACTTCTGCCAAAATCGTGATACAAACCGTGGATCCCGATCGGAAACGATGCTCACAGGAACACCGTGTAGTCTTACAACCTCATCCATGTACAGTCGAGCCAACTTGTCCATTGAATACTTCATGCTCACCGACAAGAAATGGGCCGACTTGGTTAATCGATCAACGATCACCCAAACGGCATCGTGTCCTCTTTGCGTCCTCGGTAAACCGGAAACGAAGTCCATGGTGGTGTTTTCCCACTTCCACTCGGGTATCTCCAAGGGTTGTAACAGACCTGATGGTTTTTGATGCTCTGCCTTCACTTGCTGGCAAATGAGACATTTCTGTACGTATTGAGCAATTTCCCTCTTCATGTTGTCCCACCAATAAGTCCCTTTCAGGTCCTGATACATCTTGCTGCTACCCGGATGAATTGTATACTTGGACCGATGAGCTTCCTCCAGAATCTCTGCTTTCAACGACTCATCCTTTGGTACCACTAGTCGGTTTCGATACTTCAAAATGCCTTCAGGACTCAAATTGAAGTCCGAAGTTTCTCCCTTTTCCACTTTCTCTCTCCACTTCTTTACCATCACATCTTCTTTTTGTGCCTCTTTAATACATTCCAGTAGAGTGGAGGTAACCCTAACATTGCCAAATATCACCTTATGGCACTCTAGACAGGGTTTCCACTCGCACACGGATTCAAGCAAATCCCACTCCTTAATCATTAGCCCTGCTATTTGCACCTTACGACTCAAAGCATCTGCTACCACATTTGCCTTTCCCGGATGGTAATTGATCGTACAGTCGTAATCTTCCAAGAACTCCATCCACCTTCGTTGCCTCATGTTTAATTCCTTCTGGGAGAAAAGGTATCTAAGACTTTTGTGATCCGAAAACACTTCGAAGGTCACCCCGTATAGGTAATGCCTCCACTTTTTTAGTGCAAAGAGAACTGCGGCTAACTCTAGATCGTGAGTCGGGTAGTTCTGCTCGTGAAGCTTCAATTTCCTAGAGGCGAAAGCAATCACATTTCGGTTCTGCATCAAAACACACCCCAGGCCTTCTCGCGACGCGTCCGCATAAACGGCAAACCCGTCCACTCCATTTGGCAAGACCAGTACTGGAGCCATGGTCAATCTTTTCTTTAATTCCTGAAAACTTGCTTCGCATCGGCCGTTCCAGATAAACTGGCCATGCTTCTTTGTCAAGTCAGTTAAAGGTCCTGCCAGTTTGGAAAAATCCTTAATAAACCTTCGGTAGTACCCCGCTAGCCCTAGAAAGCTACGAATTTCCGTGGGGTTTTCTGGCCTCTTCCAATTTGTCACGGCCTCAACCTTCGCCGGATCCACCGAAATACCTTCGTGAGAGATCACGTGACCTAGAAATGCTACTTTCTCCAACCAAAACTCGCATTTGCTAAACTTGGCGTACAGCTGATGTTCTCTTAATGTTTGTAACACCACTCTCAAATGCTCCTCATGCTCCTCGCGTGTCTTCGAGTAGACCAAAATGTCATCGATAAACACAACAACAAATCGGTCTAGATAGGGTTTGAAAACCCTATGCATTAGGTCCATGAAGGCGGCGGGAGCATTGGTCAGTCCAAAGGGCATAACGGCGAACTCGTAGTGCCCGTATCTTGAATTAAAAGCAGTTTTCGGAATGTCCTCCTTCCTAATCAACAACTGGTAGTATCCCTGTCGGAGATCTAACTTCGAGAAGACCACTGCTCCTTGCAACTGGTCGAATAACTCATCAATGTGGGGCAGTGGATATTTATTCTTGATCGTAACGTTGTTCAGCCCCCTATAGTCAATACACATCCTCAAAGTTCCATCCTTTTTCTTCACAAATAGAACAGGAGCTCCCCAAGGAGACTCACTCTCGTGTATGAAACCCCGCTCCAACAGATCTTGCAACTGTAACTTAAGCTCTTTAAGTTCTGCAGGCGCCATTCGGTATGGGGTTTTCGAGATAGGTGCGGTTCCAGGCAACAAGTCTATACGGAATTCTATCTCCCTTTCCGGAGGTAAGGCTACTAACTCATCAGGAAATACATCCGGAAAGTCCCTCACTATGGCCACATCTTCTACCTTTAACTTATCCGTAGGGGTATTAATTAAGAAGGCCAAAAATCCTTGCGCCCCTCTACTTATCAGTTTCCTAACTCGAATGCCAGAAATGAGAGCAGATGAGGCTAACCTACCCCTTATATCCAACCTTAAGGTTGCCTCGCCAGGAATGCGAAATTCTACTATTTTCGTTTTACAATCCAGTTGGGCGTTATATTTGGCTAACCAGTCCATGCCCAGAATCACATCGTACCCCTTAATGGACAAGCTAATCAGGTCTCCTAAAAATCTCTTCTCACCAACCCATACATCGCAATCCCTATAAACCATACTAGTCACCAAACGTTGATTCCCCGTAGGTGTACTCACTTCTAGGTCATAAGGTAAACTAGCAGGTTTTATATCGATGCCACACATGAAATCAGGGTTAACAAACGAATGAGTGGCACCAGGATCAATTAAAACTTTGGCAAAGCGGTGAAAAATAGGGATCGTACCTTCTACAATCTCCGAAGACTCTGGGACCTGATGGGGCTCTAAAGAATACACCCTAGCTGGAACCTTCGGTTTGGACCCATCTCCCTTGGCGGGTCCAGTATTGGTCCTCGGCAGTGGTTGGCTCCCTTTTCCGTCTTGTTTCAGGACCGGGCATGTAGCCAGTTGATGGTCCGCACTTCCACACCGCAGACATTTACCCTGCTTCCTCCAGCAGTTATCCTCGGTGTGGTTTGCTTTCCCACAGTGCCCACAGGGACCGCGAGGTGCCAAAGCCGAGCCACTCTGAGCATTTCCCCTTTGTCCTCGCCCAGCTTGACCACCCCTAAACGGAGTCCCTCTGCCTGATCCAGATTGTCGACCACCTCCCGTGCCTCGTCCAAACTTAGACGGAGTGCTCTTCTCACCTTGCCCAGACGTACTCCCAGGAAAACCACGCTTTTTCGCCTGGAAGTTTCGGACCTGCAGCCGTGCACTCTCAACCCGTTGGGCTTTTTCCATTGCCTCGCTAAACGTGGTA
>NW_020864101.1:0-17401 GCF_003713205.1 Coffea eugenioides
CATGATTTTCAAGTGTTCTCTGAGTCTCCACTCCTGCCAGCTTTCTCCTATAAATTGCCACCCCAAAATCCAAATCCCACACACAACACACAAACACACAAAATACACAACAAAATCCAACTCCCACGCACAAAACACACATTTAGGAAAGAAAAATAGCCACCACAAAGGCTAGTAAGATGGAGAACTTCCCAGTAATCAACATGAAAAACCTCAATGGTAACAAGAGAGCTTCCACCATGGAGCATATAAAGGATGCTTGTGAAAACTGGGGTTTCTTTGAGGTACTACACATTCCTTTTTTTTTTAATTTTCTTTCTGATATAAGGCAAACTAGTGTACCTCATTTTGTTTTTTTGATGTAACAAACTGCTGTACCTAGGATTCTCATGAGTTTGTTTTAATTTTAATGGTTCTAAGAAGTTTATATTATTAACTTTTGTTTCTTTTCTTTTGAAACTTTGATGTAGTTGGTGAACCATGGAATCCCACACGAGATGATGGACACAGTTGAAAGATTGACAAAAGGTCATTACAAGAAATGCATGGAGCAAAGGTTCAAGGAGTTGGTGGCAAGCAAGGCTTTAGAGGGTGTACAAGCTGAGATTACGGATATGGATTGGGAGAGCACATTTTTCTTGCGCCACCTTCCTGTCTCAAACATTTCACAAGTCCCTGATCTAGATGATGAATACAGGTAATAATTATAGCACATTTCCCATTTCAAGAAATATTTTGAAGCAAGTCTTAAAGGTTGTAAATGAATTTGAGTCTTTGTTAACATTTTATTTGTGTTCTAAGCACGGATTTTCTTCTCGTCCTTGTACTATTAGAGCGTTGTTTACAGATGTGGAAAGTTATTCAAGACAAGATCTTAACAGGAGCATGAAAACCATAAATACTGTTGCGCTATAACAACAGGAAGTTTTGAGCTGATTGAACATGCTACACATGCAGCCATACTTCTGCGACCCTTCTCAAGAAACAGATAGATTTGGATTTCCATTCAGGTTTATCAATAAAATAGCCTTTCATCAGACACAATGATTGACAACTTGGCTTAAAATATGTTAAAATATTCCCTTGTCAACGCCTAAAAAGCAAGATATATCCATAGCTCTGTCATAGGCTATTTTTCTCTTTTTTATTAATTCCACCTATCCAATCAAATTTTCCTCATTATTTTTTTCTTATGATGCAGGACCCTCATGAAGGAGTTTGCGGTAAGATTAGAAAAATTGGCTGAAGAACTTCTTGATTTACTATGTGAAAATCTTGGTCTTGAGAAGGGCTATTTGAAGAAAGCCTTTTATGGTTCAAAAGGTCCCAATTTTGGCACCAAGGTTAGCAACTACCCTCCATGTCCCAAGCCAGAATTGATTAAGGGACTTCGACCACACACTGATGCTGGTGGGGTTATCTTGCTTTTCCAAGACGACAAAGTAAGTGGTCTACAACTCCTCAAGGGTGATCAATGGGTTGATGTCCCTCCAATGAAGCACTCTATTGTGGTCAACCTTGGTGACCAACTCGAGGTACACTTTAATTTCTTGGGATTAAAAATTTATACTTTTATAAGTAATATGATAAAGAAACAATAGATTTCTTACTTTCATACCAACATATTACGTATAGTTACACTTGTGCCTCATAAATCAATATTACTTATGAATAGATTATTTCTCATAAAAATTACTTATAATTACGGAATATCATACTAGATTTAGAGGGGTGATTGTAATTTGTAAGCAACACTAAACATCAATATTAATTTATGCAAAAATTAACAAATCGAATTGACTGTTTATTCATTTATGCCTTTTTATTTAGGGTTCTAATTATGTTACAAATTAATCACAGGTGATTACCAATGGAAAATACAAAAGTGTGCTCCACCGAGTCATAGCTCAAACAGATGGAAATAGGATGTCACTTGCTTCATTCTACAATCCAGGCAATGATGCAGTTATTTATCCAGCACCAGCACTACTGGAAAAAGAAGCAGAAGAAAGAAAAGAAGTCTACCCAAAATTTGTTTTTGATGACTACATGAAACTGTATGCTGGACTTAAATTCCAGGCCAAAGAGCCAAGATTTGAACTCATGAAGAACGTGGAAGCCAATGTTACCATGGGTCCAATTGCAACTGCCTAGACTCATAGGAATAAAACAGTGCTAGGATGTTTTCTTCTCCCTCTTATGTTTTCTACTTATTATTATTATTATTTTTTATTGTGGGGGTTGTTGGTTATTCCTAGTCATTTGTTGCTCCAGACAGGAGCGTCCTTTCTACATCTGGGGGACCAAAATTTATTATGTATTAGGAATTCTATGACAAAGAAATAAAATAAGCTTTACATTTCTCCAAAATCATTTGTGGCTACTGTTGCAAAGCTATATGGTTGATTGACCTAATATTTGGTTTAATTGCTTTTAAAAGTCCTTAAATTTTCTCAATTATTAGACACTCAACATTTTACTTTAATTTATGAATGCCGGATCAATTTAGTCCTCAAATTTCTAACAAATCTGACAAATCAAATATCTGGTACTTCGAAAAAAAATACAATTATGTTTGGAACTATGAATTACAATTAGCAAACTTAAGAAAGAAAACTTACAAGGAGCAGCCGATATCAATATGCAAGAAAAGCTAAGTTTGTCACACATAACTACTTATTTAATAGTTGTAAGATAATGATTAACATATTATACATGTTAAAGCATTTAACAGTAATGCATTAGCAACATGGCCGAGAACTTAAAATTGGCAATATCCTTCAAAAGCCCACTTTTTGGTGCCAAATCAGGAATAACATAAACAAGTCATCAATAGCCAAGACAAGCCAACGATTTGTTGGCTACTAGGGTTAAATGAAAAGAAAAAAAAAATTTCATTCAACATTCACCACATTTGCGCTTTGCCCCCTTCAACTTAACAAACAGGCAGTTTGCCTCTCTAGTAAATCTGGTTAGTGATTTTATTGGACAAAACTCAAAACTCAAAAGCAAGCCAGGTTATCCTCAAGCTGACAGAAATATGGTTGATTACTAATGGTAAAAGGTTTTTAGAGTTAAATATATTTTGTAGAATCATTTAAGAAGCAAATAATAATTTGGATGTAGTTTAGAGGAAAAATCAAGGTTGATTGGCAAGATAAAACAGTACTTGTAAGTTCAAGAATTCTCTATTCTCTTTTTCTTTCTTTTTTTCTTTTTTTTGGCGAGTTTTTTCTCGAAACATGTGTCACTATTATTCCTCATCTTTCATATATCACAAGAACAAGCAGACACACACACACACATGTAATTTATACCTTTCTAGTCTTTTACTTTTCACAAGGAGCTGAATTTTGTATGCTTCTTTCTGTGGATGGAGACACAACTTTTCCTCTAGTAAGTATGACGATTAAATAACCAACTACTCTAGCCACTAGAGATAGTTATAAAACTTTTCTTGAATGTAGGTCAAGGGATCATGGCCTATATTTTAAAAAATTTAGAATTATTTGAAAAAATTTCATTAGTTGGTACTTAAGTTCCTGTTTTGATTGGTGGTGATTCAGTTTCTGGCTAAAAAAAAATAAAAGTATGAGGATTAAATACTGGATTTTTATGATATAAACTGCGTGTATAGGTTCACGATAGGTCATAGTTTTGTCATTTATTTTATAATTAATTCTCTCCTATTATCTTACCAACTGTGCATTAGTTAGCGGATTCTACTCACTTTTGAAAATTTGTATTTATTGTAGGGAGTAGAACAAAATACCATAAAAAGGTGCTAATTTGACGATAGTCAATAGAAGAGTTTGAATAGTAAAAGGGAACAAGAGTCCAAACGGAGATTATTTCCCTTATCCAGTGGTCAACTGCGGCAAACTAGGAGAAAATTTTGGGGAACTTCCCTTTTTCTGTTTTTAGTAATTTCTAAAGAGGACGGAGGTCAGACTCAACTAGGAGTCTTCCCTTCTATTCCTCTTGGTAGTCGGATAGGCAGTAGGAAAAAAATTTGAGAGGAAAAGGGGCAATCAATCTTGATTCCTTTTTGCTCTTGACTTTTTCGTCTTTTTGTGGCTATTGATTCCATCGTATGTCAGAGTAAAGGAAGAAACAATTGGTCATTCTTTTAACTTAGCAGATCTTTTGCTTATTCTTAATTAAATCGATTTTCTTCATCGCATTGAGGAACGATGTATGCTACAATTGTTTCTATGATTTCGCATGAGATTGTTCCAACAGAGATGAACTAAATCTCTTTTCTAATCAATGAGCAACGGATGCTTTGGTTTATCTAAAAATTGTGAGATTGAATTAATTTTACTTATTCCTCTTATTTACTGGTATTTGCATATTCTCTGATTGTAGTACTTATGGTTGTTTTATTAATTGAGTATCATGGGCCTGGACATTGAATTAATTTAGCAATATAATGTCAATTGGAGCATTGAATCCGTAATTGTTCAATTGCTCTAAAATAGTGATAACTGGTATGATTGGGTTTGTGTCAGGAGAATACGCAGACTAATCTAAAATAACCTTGATAGTGTGTTATTTGGTTAGAATAGGGCTCCTCTAATACTTAAGACAATTGGGGAATTAAATTTTACAGGCGTACTTAGAATTAATTCTCGATTAGAGTAGTAATTGACGGGCGTACCTCAGTCATCAATACAGTAAGGAAGAGTTGACTGTCATCGCTTGTTTGGCAGTTATAACTTATTTATTAGTTAATAATTAGAATTATCTTTGCATCGATGATCAATTAATTTAACCATTACTGAAGTTATTTATTGGCTAAAGTTTAGTCATTATTAATTCGAGTTTTAATAGTTTGTCATTTAATTTTTAGTTGACTATTTACTTTTAGTCAAACAATTTAATTATTACCATTGCTATAAAAAAAAATCCCATCGTTAGTTTGAATTTCAAAAGAGACAAATATCCCTAGTCCCTGTGGATTCGACTCTACATATCACTATCCGCATAAATTATATTTTGTTTGAGTAGGCATTTATTATTGTACAGCCTCGACAACCTGTCAATTTTTTGCGCCGTTGTCGGGGACTGGCGTTAGTTAATTTGTTTCTTTTAAGTTCATTTTCGTTTTAAATTTCTGGTATTTTTCTAGTTTATGTCTCGGATTTTCTCGTACAGGCGAATTAATTTTTGATCATGAAGTAGAGAAGACTGCGCGTCGCACGCGAAAAAAAGACCAGACAACTTAGAGAAGAGTAATCTAGTGCTGCATCTCAGAGATCCGATCCAGAAGTTGAATCAATAAGTTCGTTTGGCGATACTTCGAATGACCCGGATCGAGAAGAAGTCACTATAGCTAATACACAGACATTAAGGGAGTTGGCTACTCCTAATTTAAATCAGTAACCTTTATGCATTACTTTTTTGAATTTAAATAAATAACACCCTGTTTGAGTTAAAATCTGGGCTAATTCATCTTTTATCATCTTTTCATGATTTACCAGGTGAGAAGCCTTATAAGCATTTGCAGGAGTTCGATGTTGTTTGCAACTGTATGAAACCCCTTAAAATTACGAAAAGAACATATAAAAATGAGAGCATTCCCTTTCTCTCTTAAGAACTTTAGCAAAAGATTGGTTGTACTACCTACCTCTAGACAGTATCACCACGTGAGAGCAGCTGAAGAAAAATTTTTTGAAAAAATATTTTCCTGCATCTTGAGCTGCAAGTCTGAGAAAGGAGATATGCGGTATCAAACAATATTTCACGAGAGTCGCTCTATGATTACTTGGAGAAATTCAAAAAGTTATACATCAAATGCTCTTAACACCAAAATAAGCAAGGAATTGCTTATCCAATATTTTTACGAGGGTCTACTTTTCAGAGACAGGAGTATTATTGATGCTGCAAGTGGAAGGGCGTTGGTGAACAAGACTTCTCGAGAAGCGTGAGAGTTAATTGAAGGGATAGCCGAAAACTCGCAGCAATTCGATATAAGAGAAGATATTCCGATACACAAAGTGAATGAGGTAAAAACATTCTCTATCCAATAGTAGTTATCTGAATTAACATCTTTTATTAGGCAATTGACTATAGGAAATCTTGCACAAGCCAAGGTGTATGGGAATTGCACTACTATAGGTTACTCTACAGAGATGTGCCCAATGATTCAAGAAGAAAGTGCCGAGTAAGTAAACATGGTTGGTTACGTGCCCGCGCCGAGAAAGCCATATGACCCGTACTCGAACACGTATAATTCGGGTTAAAAAGATCACCCTAACTTTAGTTATGGAGGAAATAGGCAATCAAATCTTGCATTGAATAAACAGCAAGGGTATCAACAGTAGTATCAACCTCGCCTGCCATCACCTTCTCTAAGCTCAAACCCATCTCTAGAAGAAATGATGAAGCAGTTAATTTTTAGTCAACAAAAGACGGATTCTGACCTATAAAATATAAGGAATCAAATGGAACAGATGCAAGCAATGCAGAGTCAGATGAGTCAGATGGCATTAGCAATCGATCGCCTAGAATCCCAAGTTCACGAAAAATTGCTGTCTCAACCTAAACTTAACCTAAAAAATGTAAGTGCAATGACTTTAAAAAACGGGAAGGAAATTCAGGGATCCGATCTCGTGACTCCAAAAGGCAAGGATGAAGAAAAAATAGAGAAAGAGTTTAAGGAGGAGGACAGAAACAGCAAAAATTCAGTGGTACTCCATGGCCCAATTATTGAGGTTAAAACTAATCCCCCTCATTTTTCTAGTAGGTTGGAGAAATCGAAAAAGCATAACAAGGAGAAAGAGATTTTGGAGGTATTTCGCAAGGTAGAGATAAACATTCCCTTACTAGATGCAATCAAACATGTGTCAAAGTACGCGAAATTTTTAAAAGATTTGTGCATCAACTGAAGAATGCTGATGGGAGATGCAAGAATTATTGTGAGAGAGAACGTGTCAGCAGGTCTATAGAGGAAACTCCCACCAAAATGTGGGGATTCAGATATGTTTACTATTCCCTGTAGGATAAGTAATACTTTGTTAAAAATGCCATGTTGGATTTAGGAGTATCAATCAATGTAATGTCTAAATCTATCTATACTTTCTTGAACCTAGACCCGTTAAAAGAAATTAGGATAATAATTTAATTAGTTGATCGAACGAATACATATCCTGATAGGTTGGTCGAAAATGTGTTGGTTAAAATTAATGAATTGGTATTCCCAACTGATTTTTATGTATTTGGCATGGATGATGATCATTCTCCTGATCCCTCGCCTTTGCTACTAGATAGACCCTTTTATAGCACAATCCAGACTAAAATTGATGTTAATAAGGGTACCTTGTCCATGAAATTTGATGAAAAAATTATTCATTTCAATATCCTTGAAACCATGAAATATCCCTCAAATTCTAATTTTAGCTCCATTTTTTCTGTGAGTGCTATTGACCCTGCGGTGCAGGAAGTGTTTGAAATTGTTGACAGGAATGAGTTAGAAGTTGTTTTAACCAAACACCTTGAGTTGGACACAACTTATGAGGTAGAGTTGAGTAAAGAACTGAAATATACGATTAGAGCTTTGCAATCGCTGTCGATCACTGTAACAAGGTATGAATTTGCACCTATTTTCGTGCCCGAATCTCACTAAAGAGTATTACCATCTGTGGTGTAGGCACCTATAATAGAATTGAAATTTCTGTCAAAACATTTGAAATATGCATATTTGGGTAAAAAGGAAACGCTTCTGGTAATTATCTCGACAGGACTATAAAAAATACAAGAGAACAAGTTAATTCGAGTTCTTAGAGAGTATAAGTAGGCAATAGGATGGACCATCTCCGACATTAAGGGTTCGTTTGGGAGTGGAAGATTTGGATAGAAAAGAAAGGGAAAGAAGAGAAAGTTTACTTTTGCTTCATTTGTTAGTTTTAAGTAGGAAAGAAAAGAAAAGAAATGGAAGGATGAATAGTTATGAAAATGCTTCCTCCCAAATCGGAAAGAAATGGGAAGATTGGAGAAAGCTTGATATTTTTTATAAAATGCCTATTTTGTCCTTAAAAAGATTTTAAACAAATATTTAATGACTTCTATATCCAAAATCATTCCACTAATTCTCAAAATTCCCAAACAACATAACAATCTCTTCCCTTCTCTTCTCTTGTTTCATAACTTAAGCTTTCCCTTCTTTTCTTTTCTATCCTAAACTCCCAAACTAAGCCTAAGGGAATTAGCCCTTCTGTGTGTATGCACAAAATAAGGCTCGAAAAATATACCAAATCGGTACGGCAAATTCAAAGGAGGCTCAATCCCTTTATGATAGAAGTGGTGAAAAAAGAAATACTAAAACTGCTAGATGTGGGGATTATTTACGCAATATCAGACAGTCCATGGGTGAATCCAATACAGGTACTTCCAAAGAAAGCAGGAGTGATAGTGGAGGCCAACTAGAAGGGTGAGCTCCTGCCAGTGTGCAAATCCACCCGATGGCGGTAGTATATCGACTACCGGAAATTAAACGCTGTCACAAAAAAGGATCATTTTTCCTTTCCTTTTATTGACCAAATGATTGAGCTATTAGCTTGTCGACTTTACTATTATTTTTTAGATGGATTTTGAAGATATTTTCAAATTGCAATCGTATCGGAAGATCAAGAGAAGACCACCTTCACGTGCATGTTTGAAACTTTCGCATACAGACGAATGCCCTTCGGATTGTGCAATGCACTTGCAATATTTCAAAGATGTATGGTGAGTATTTTTTCAAAATATGTTGAGAAAATTATTGAGATTTTCATGGACGACTTTAGTGTATATGGTGATAGTTTCGATAATTGTTTAAATAACCTAAAATTGATCTTGTTGACATATATAGAAACTAATCTCGTGCTTAACTGAAAAAAATGTCATTTTATGGTTGAACATGGGATAATTTTAGGTCATGTAGTGTCCTCTAAAGGTATTGAGATTAATCCGGATAAAATAGACATTATATCTGCTTTACCTTATTCCACGAGTGTGCGGGAAGTGTTTCTTTTCTTAGACATGCAGGTTTTTATCGAAGGTTCATCAATGATTTCTCAAAAATCGGAGCTCCTCTGTTCAAACTCTTACAGAAAGATATGGCCTTCAAATTTGATGTTGAATGTGAGAGAGCATTCAACAAGTTAAAAGAGCTATTGATATCGCCACCAATCATACAACCTCCTGACTAGAATCTCTTATTTGAGATCATGTGCAATGTCAGTGACCATACAATGGGAGCAGTGTTGGGGCAAAGAGTAGGGAAAGCAGCTCACGCCATCTGCTATGCATCCCGAGCTTTGAATGCAACTCAACTGAATTACTCCACTACTGAAAAGGAGCATCTTGCAATTATTCTTGCTTTAGAAAAATTTAGATCATATTTATTAGGTGTTAAAGTTATTGTATTTTCTGATTATGCAAAGTTGAGGTATCTAATGACTAAGAAAGATGCGAAACCGAGGCTAATAAGATGGATATTTCTCTTGCAAGAATTCGACCTGGAAATAAGGGATAAAAGAGGTTCGGAGAATTTGGTAACTGGCCATTTAAGTCGCATACTAGTTGGAGAGGATAACATGCCATTGAAAGATACATTCCCTAATGAACAACTATTTTCTCTAAATTCTAAAGTGCCTTGATATGTTGATTTAGTTAATTATCTAGTAATTGCTAAACTACCTGCAGATTGGCGTAAAGCAAAGAGGGACAAGTTGAAGAGCGATACCAAATATTTCATATGGGATGACCCTTACCTGTGAAAGAGATGCGCAGACCAAGGAATGAGAAGATACGTAAGTGAAGCTGAATTCCAATCAATACAAACTTTTTGTCATATTTTTACATGCGGAGGTCATTTTGGATCAAAGCGAACTGCGCATAAGGTATTAGAAAGTGGACTTTACTGGCTTTCGTTGTTTAAAAATGTTTATTTGTTTTGTAAATCCTGCGATCGATGTCAAAAGGTATATAATATAACCCGTAGAGATCATATGCCCCAAATTCTATTGATTTATATAGAAATTTTTTATATTTGGTGTATAGATTTTATGGGGTCTTTTCCTGTATTATTTGGTTTTACAAATATATTGTTGGTAGTGGACTATATTTTCAAGTGGGTGAAAGTTAGAGCCACTCAGACTAACGATTCGAAAGTGGTTTCACATTTTACTAAATTCAATATTTTTGTGCGTTTTAGGATGCCAAGAGCTAGTGTTAGTGACAGGGGGATGTACTTCTGCAATAAGACCATAGTTGCGCTATTTCGAAGGTATGGTGTACTCCACAAGGTCTCGACATCGTACCAACCTCAAATCAATGGTCAAGCAGGGGTCTCGAATAGAGAGATTAAGTCGATACTGGAGAAAATTGTTCGCCCCGATAAGAAGAATTGGAGTCAAAGATTGAAAAATGCACTTTGGACCTATCGGAATGCGTATAAGTCCTCTATAGGAATGTCACCCTACATATTGGTATTCGGGAAGCCGTGTCACCTCCCAATGAAATTTGAGCACAAGGCTTTTTGGGCGATAAAACAGTGTAATATGAATTTAAAAGAAACCGGTGCCCATCGAAAGTTGGACTTGCAAGAATTGGGGGAGATTCGGAATGAAGCGTATGAAAACGCAGTAATTTATAAGGAGAGGAGTAAGGAGTTTCATAACCAACAAATCTCTAGAACGACCTTTGAAGTTGCCTAGAAGGTTCTACTATACTAATCCAGACTTAAGTTATTTTTAGGTAAATTGCGTTCCCGTTGGATCGGTCCTTTTATTGTTACTCACGTCTTTTCCTATGGTGCAGTAGAAATCCAGAGCATTAAGACGGACAATAAGTTTGTAATGAATGGAAATCGTCTCAAATACTGGGCCTGTTTGGCACCCTAGTTTTTTATCAAGTTTTTTAGCTACTAGTTTTTTAACAACTTTTGCTACAGGAACCCCAAAAATCTTTTCAAAATATTTTACCTACACATTTCAAAAATCACTCCTACACAAAAAATTTTCCAAAAACTTTTCTTCCTCTCTCACCCAACCCACAACACCAACCACCACCTCCAGCACCTATTCCGGTGCCGGTCACCTATTCCGGTGCCAGTAACCTCAAAAATAATTTTTGACCCCCTCACCCTCACCCCCTCTCCTCCCCTCCCCTCTTCCCCTCTCTCTCCCTCGCTACACTCCTCCTCCTGCTAGGTGCGATCTGGTCGCGTGCCCAGATCGCAAAGGGGGTCTGCTCCCCCTTTGCGGTCTGGTCCCAGATCGCAGAGCAGAGAGGGGGAGGGTGGCGGAGGAGGGAGAGGGGAAGAGGGGAGGGGAGGGAGGGAGAGAAAAAGCAAAAAAAAATAATGCACAGCTGCCGGCCTTCCTCGGGCGTCGGAGTGCAAGGGGGAGGGGAGAGGGAAGGAAAGGGGAGAGTGGGCAAGGGTGGCGGGGAGGGAGAGAGAGAGGTGGCGGGCCTAGGGAGTGGCGGGCAAGGGGAGAGGAAAGAATGGTGGAAAAGTTTGGGGGTGGCAGGGGAGAGGGGGAAAGGGGTAGCGTGGGAGGGAGGGGGGAGAGGAAAAAGTTAAAAAAAAAAAAAGAAGAACAGAGGTGGTGCTAGCGGAGGTGCTGGAGGTGGGAGATAGAGGAGAGGTAATGGAAGGGAAGAAGAAGAAGAAGAGGAGAGGAAAGAAAAGAAAAGAAAAGAATGAAAAAGAAAAAGAAAGAGAAAAAGAAAGAAAAAGAAAAAAAGAAAGAAAAAAAGAAAAGGAACAAAAAAGTTTTTCACCTTATAAAAATTTCTACAAAATTTTTCACATTCCAAAAACTTTTACAAAAAAGTTTTTCACCTTACAAAAACTTTTACAAAATTTTTTCAAAAACTTCTACAGTGCACTACAGTAAAGTTTTAGACAAATTTCCAAAAAATCTCAGGTTCCAAACAGGCCCACTATTACGAGAGCTTTCCAAGTGGAGAAGTGGAGATGATACATCTGGATACACCAAATTATTTCAATTAACGACATCTAGCCATGTCTAGTCAAAGACGTTAAAAAAAGGCGCTTATTGGGTGGCAACTCAATTTCTTTTAATTGTTTATTCAGTTTTAGTTAGTCGCTTCAATTTGTTTTCTTAAGGTTTTTCCAAATTCTTGGTGTAATTTTTTATTTTTTATGATTAGTAGGTGTTTCTCAAACATGACGCTGTGACGGCCCCACCTACCCCTAAGGCGAACCAAAGGGTTCGGCGGGTCGCCTGTCCAACTCTCGCCGAAACTCAGTCGTTCACTACAGTCCTCAATTAAATCTGAATAAATCACAAGAATAAATAGGGTAACGATCCAAAACTTAAAGCGAAACTTATATACATTGCCATCCCCAAAAGGCAGTGTAAAGATCGAATATACAAAGATTCTCAATCTTTCATACGTCCAGCCCGTGCCAAGCACTAGGCGAGAACCACTACAAAAGAAACAAAAGAAACAAAAGAACTAGACTGGCTAGTCCATGCTCTCATTCTGCTCGCCGTCCCTTGTTAAGGAAAACAAAACTAAAGGGGTGAGCTAAAAACTCAGTGAGGTTCCGAACAGATAATCAAACAATCAATTCAATACATTAACATGGAGTATCAATAATTCAAGAAACATTTACAATGGAAAACGATAGTAACATTCATTAAAAGGATACGGGCTCACATGGAGCTATTCGTTCGTTCGTTCGTTCCCCTGACATTTCCCCTTATTCCTTCAATTATTTGAAAATTTCCTTTTTGAGAAGTAAAACCCTCGTGCCTTCGTTCGTTCATTCATCCCCTTCCGGACATTGACCGGACTCCACCCATCCGGACGTTGGCCGGACTCCACCCATCCGGACGTAGCCGGACTACAAGGTAATACTCGAGTATACCAAATTCACCCAGGGTCACCATATCGCCCGACAGAGTCCGCTTCTGGCTCAAGTCGATCGGTAACGAAGGGCAGGACCCAATTCAGCCAAAAGGCTTACATCATGCGCAACTAATGTTTCAATCGTTAAATCATTGAAAATTTCACATTTCATTTAGGTCGAGCGCGATAAAGTACACGCTCGCCTAGAAAATTTGTTTTGAAAATCATTGAAAATACTTAACACATCATCAAACAACAACAACAAGTCATGAAGTCATGGAGAATATAACAAACAAGAAACACTCACCTATGTACGCAAAACAACGGGTAAAATATCCTTCCGGATATTATCCTCAGTCACCGAGAAAATCTAAATTAAACGAGAAAGAATATTACAGATCATCTAGCCCAACAATTAGGTGCAATCAAAGAAACTCGACAATTATTGAGTAGAACGTACAAAAGACTTTAAAGTGAAATGAGGACATTTGGACCCGTGGACAAAATAACTAGGGTTTCACAGACCAAACGTAAGTATACCAGTTCAAATAAAAACTTAGTCCTCGAGCGAAAATTTGGGCAGCACGCCCTTTGTGTTTACCTAATTTTCCAGCCATTTTGGCTTCATTATTTTTCTCATTCAAGCCCAAGTTTATACACAACACAAATGCATTTCAATAGCCGTTCCATAGGCTCAAAACAATACAAGGACATAAACCAACTCATAACAAATGCGGAAATGAAGTTTACAAAAACACAGATTTGATAGGGTTTGCGGAATGGGCACATCCGAGGCTATGCTTATCAGATTGAGGTGAAACTTATACCATTTCGAAGCTAAGACAGGGGGCTACAAGACTGAAGAAGGTCACTCAGTCCAGTTTGTAGTGCAACTAGGTCAAAAGATCAGTATACCAAACCAGCACCGTCAAAACAGGTTTACAAACCGCATTCTGGCTGAAATATCATAAGTCAGGCTCCCTAAGTCCAAATCAAGTGATTCCAAAGCCATTTAAAAGCTAAGATACAAGGATACATTTCTTAAGAAGGCGTCAAGAACCAAATCAGAAGTATTCCCAACCAAATTAACCAATTACAGAAGCAATTATCAAGTTCGGGTAGAAACAGGGCAGCAGGGGTATTTCAGTCTTTTCACAGGCTACGTTGCTCCGATTGAGCTGAAATTTCGAAGGAAACTATAAAATACCATTTTATACAACTTTCATGTTTTATTCCAAGCCTAATTCGGCCTCTAACATGGTGTAATAAAACCGGACAGAATAGAGCTGAAATTTTCCAGAAATCTGGAAATTTTGGTTTTCAATTGAACTTTCTTCCTTTCCTTGTTCCAATCACTACCAAAGCCCCTTATATAATCTTATATACAACATATACTAACCATACAACAAGTTTAGGCAGAAAATCATCAAACCCTAACTTGCATATATCATCCAAAATCATCACAACAACTTGTATAACTTGTAGTCTAATCAAAACATGAGCTAGATAACATCTTAAACCAAAAATTAAAAGAACAAGAACCATGATCAGATCTTATACCTCAAGACAAGAGCTTTCAAGAGTTATCCTTCACTTCCCTTGGCAAAATTTAGCTCCTTAAGCTTCCCAAACTTCCAAACTAATGATTAATCGGTTTAGTTTTTCTTGTTTTCACTCATTCAAGCTCAAACCAAGATTGATTGAAGTTTCCTTTTCTCTTGTTTTTCCTCCCTCAACTCACGGCTGATATGCAGAAATAATGGAGGAAATAGGTTGGTTTTTTGTGCTAAATATGGTGTAAATTAGTTAGTCAACCATCCAATGAAATACCGCCACTTGTCGCCACCAATTCCATTCATTTTTTCCCTTCTCTCTCTTGGTATTTAAAGTCAACAATTGTGGCTGATGTATGAGATATTTTGAGGGTTAATTAGCTGTAATAAAATAAGAAGATTAAGGTAATAAAGTAGGGATCAAGTGGTGTGTTCAATCGGTAGTGCGCGGTACACGTCGGTTCGCGCCGTTTTTCTTAAAAACACACGTACTAGGGTTTTTACTTCCTATTCACTAACCTTATATCACTGTTCCTAATCACATATTATTTCTCACTTAAAAGTCATTTTTAATCACCAAATTTGATCCTTGCTTCGTACCGAAAATTCATCCGGCGAAAATCGCGAAAACCCTAATTTTGTTCCAATCTTGAAACCGAAAAGTGAAACCCTATTTTCTAGGTTCATTTGCACTTATTACGGAATTACTGGGTAGTAGGCTATAATAAATGAATAACTTCCAAATAAAAAGGCATTTTTGAGAAAAAAATAAGAAATTTGCGAGTCCTCACAGACGCACCCGCATCACCAAGGCTCGTGATAATATGCAATTCCCAGGTCCTTTATCAGAAGGGTTTCCATCCTCGTGACGAGCCCGCGTCGAGTTACTTGAAGAGCTCTTCCTTCAATCCTAGAGCGGACTGACCAACATGACGCGCCCGCGTCAACAAAACGCAGGATAACTTTTAATTTATCAACTCTCCATCAGAAGAGTTTCCACCCTCATGACGTGCCCGCATCACTTGGGCACGTGGTAATGTGCCATTTTCAAAGTTTTCATGAAAAGGGTTTTCACTCTTATGATGCGCCCGCTTCAACCGAGCATGTGATAATTTTGAACTCAACGAACATTCATCAGAAAGGTTCTTGCCTTCTTGACATGTCCACGTCATGTTAGAGGGAAAGGTATGTATTAAAAAAATAATTAAAAAATAAATAAAAAATAATTTTTTTTTTCATTCCACCTTGAAATTTAATTTTTAATTTTCAAAATTTAAAATCTGAATTCAAAATTTAAAATAAATAAAAAAACCTGCAATCTTTCTTTCCTTTTTCTTCTTTCTTCCTTTCTTTTTCTTTCTTTCTCTTTTCCCCTTTCTTCCGCCCCTAGTTCCCTCTCTTTCTCTTTCGGCCGAAAACCCAACGCACGCCAACGCGTGCCGCCATCCTTTCTCTCGGGACTCCCATCGCCAACCGACGCTATACAACCGCATGCAGTCACCTAGCTGCATCCCCCGACTCTCGGTTCGCCATCATCCTCCTTGGCTCAACCCATGTCGACGCACGCCGCCCATCCCTCGTGTCCCTCCTTTGCGATGCCTACCGCCATAGCAAGCCGCCGTCTCTCTCTCTTACCACCGTCGTTGCTCCACCAAGCACCACAGCCCACTGCTTCGCCATCGTTCGCTCGCCTGCCATCTCGCTCGTCGACGCGCACTGCCGCGATTCCCTCTACCACCACTTTTCGTTGTCATAGGGGTAGAGGTACTCCACTTCCTTACCCCCTCTCAACTAACTCTCTAGAGTACCCATTTTGAAGTATTACTTCCGGCAGTACTTATTCGATTCAATTGGGAACTGCCTTCCTAGATTATATCGATTTTGGGAGTCATTTGATTCTGAATTTGAACTACTGCATTGTTTGGGAATTTTTTGATATTGGGGCTGGATAAATTCTACATTTGCCTATTGAATTGGGAGACACTAGTGACTCTTGATTGGTTATTGAAATTGGTTGAATTTAATTGCATTGTTGGCGGTAATCTGCCTGTCAACTGCGTGTGGATTTGTTTGGTACATTTCTTGGGGTTTTTGATTGGATAAATTAGATAATAACCCGTGCTTATTGAGTGCCTGTTGCATTGACTACCGCTACCACGTCTAGATTACTTGCTTCATATACTTGCTAGCAAGTCTATTTCTTTTGTTGACTTGGGTGATAATTGGAGACAATGGTGAGGCTAAAGTCCACTTCTAGGTTTAGAACTCCTCAACCTCAACCTCTTACTCCCCAACCCACCATTCCTGTGAATGAACCTACCAACCAACCGTCCTCTTCAGGTGTCCAAACACGTCCAAGTAGGGGTAAGGGTGTCCATGTGGCTACACCTTCTTATTTTGGGGGGCATTTAAACTTCACTAAGACGTTCGATCAGCAGCGATATGCTAAGTGTTGTGAGCGGTATATCATCCCCTGCAAATATGGTGAAAAAATTGTCATGGATGCACTAGGTATAAGGGAGGAGGTTGAGCGGATATTTACCGTCATTGGTTGGCGACCTTATCTTGATATTTTTTGTCTCGCCTTTGTCGAACTGGTTAGGAGTTTTACTCTACTTTTGAGTTTGAATTGCCTACGGGATATACTATCGATACTCCAAAAATGATTCATTTCCATCTGATGGGTCAAAATATATTTTCTATAGATAGCGATAAGTAGGGTCGAATCCATAGAAATTGGGAGTAATTCGTTCCTACTAAAGTTCAAGTTATGGGAGGATTTTATGAAAATTAACAATAAGCTATGCTAATCGAATATTTCAATTAAATAAAAATTAGATGACAAACTGAAAAAACTGAAACAATATTAGACCGGCTCTAGTCAAGAAGTAACTTCAAAAATAGTTCTCCCAATTAATCATCAATGCACAAATAATTTCATATATAAACTGATAAATAAGTTATAATTATCGAACGGGCGA
>NW_020864102.1:0-9702 GCF_003713205.1 Coffea eugenioides
AGTCAAAAAGCCATGCCAATCATAACCCCCAATAGGGTTCCATATGCATAAATAAGCATGATAGCAAACCAGAAATTAGAAATAGCATTAATCTTGGCCCCGAATAAAAAAACTGGTTTGCCCTTATTTTGCGGTAACGGCACAAAATGCACTACGTTTATCGGATGGGGGTGTAAGACCCACCGTCTCGAAGCTAAAAGACAGATCTACAACAATGTAGAAGGCCTCTCAGTCCCAATCCTAGCACAACTAGGTCAAAAATGCAGAAAACCCAGCCAGAACCGCAATTGCAGGTTCCCAAATCACACAAAACTGTAATACGTCTATCTCAGCCTACACAGGTCCAATTGCATTGATTCCAAAGGCACATGAAATCTAAGACATCAAGCTACATTTCATCAGAAGACACCAACAACCAAATCCAAACCAATTCCAGTCAAAACAGACAATTACTATCGCAGTTCGCACATTCTGTTCACCAAAAACAGCAACAGTAAAAACTGCATAACTCACTCTATACTACTCCAAATGCCCTGAAATTGTTTAGGCACAACAAACTCATCAATACCTTACAACTTTCATGTTTATAGAGAGAAAAGTCCAATTCGGCCTCTATCTATGACCTAAAATTTCGGACAGATTAGGGGTTCAATTGAACGCCTAAAACTTTTCACATTTCATTTCCAAATCCAAAATTGAGTTGCATTTATCAATCAAATTCACACCTACTAGAGTCAAGCCCCTTATTACAAACCATAAAAAACAACCACAAACATTCCAAGATGCATATGAACCAGAAAATTCTCATAAAATTTGAAAACTTCACCAAATCAAGTCAAATAGAAATCAATCACAAATACTTCACTATCATTCCATAGGCACAATTTAAGCAATCATTAAGTGTAAGGGAGTAGGCAAACATCACTTACCTAAAGAGACAAGAGATTGTAGAGATGTTGGCCACCTTAAACCTCAAATAAACTTTCACTAAGACACTTAAGTGCACTAGAAGAAAGGATGTTTATGGGTAGAAATGGTGTAAGCAAATGTTTTTGGGTGCATTTGCACCAAGTAGTACTAGAACTTGAAGATTTCTTCTTCCTTCCTTGCACAAGATGGCGGAACCAAAGGAGGTAAGAATGGTTAAATTTTTTGTGATTTTTTTGAAGATATTTACGCAATTTTGGTCCAAGTCCAAAATAGTGAATAGTAATCTTAAAGTAAAAACCAATGAGATCAGTACCTTGTCACCCAACATAAAATGTATTCCTAATCTTTCTTTTCTCTCTCACATCATCATCAGAATCTCACTCTCTACTTATCTCTTAACACGCCGATAAATTTTGCACAGTATCCGAAACTTAACCTTATTGGCCGAATTTTTTCCGATTTTCCGCAACTAGTGGGGTCCCTACGTCTATATAATCGTTCTTAATTTCTCAAGAATCTATTCCGATACTAGAAAAAATCATCTAAAAACTATATTTACTGCGTAAAATAATCTAAGAAAATTTTCCGGATACAGAAAGTGTTAAGAAAACAGCCATTGAAAATAAGAAAGCCAGAAAGATTATAAAAACTAACTAAATGGAAAAGTTACGGGTTCTCACACATCTCTCCCACCTTAAAAGGAATTTCGTCCTCGAAATTTCCTTATCATAATATACAGCCAGTTAAGTCAAGTACAAACATAAACGATCCACCGAGGAATGGCCTTTCTAGTTCACCAAATCCTTTCTAACCTAGGCCCTCATATCTTTCGTATCCGGGCGCAAGAATCCCATCTAAGATAATTCACAACTCGAGCCGGCCGGTCCCAAGCGTAAATCATCCTTATTAAAGATTCCTACCCGACATACATACTTAACTTCCTCATGTCCCATGTTAATGATCCTTACACTAATGACATGCACAGTTCATAGCTTACGCTCAAAAGAGCACTGATACCTTTAAACACTTTCACCACAAGCAGGACCATAACATCCCTTGGCCCCAAGCTCGCTCCGCGCAGAGACCACACGATGTGGCTCTGATACCACTTGTAACAGCCCCACCTTCCCCTAAGGCGAACCAAAGGGGTTAGCGGACTGCCTGCCCAGCTCTCGCCAGGACTACGGATCCGTTTACGTCAATCTAACACGTTCCGAAACTTACCAACGAGCGTAAGCAAGTCAAAATGGCAACATAACCCAAAATAAGAAAATGAAATCCGGAGTCGGCCATGATAGTAACCGCCCCGTCAGAACCCAACCGAAAGAGCACGCAAACATTCACATCTGAACTTTAGCGATTACAATCCAAAATGACATACAAAAGTTTTCAAAAGTTAATACATATACACGGTTTGCCAAATCAAAAGAGAAAACGCCCCAAAAGTACACTTAGGGTTTTACTACATGAGCTATACAAAAGATATGTTCAACTAGCTCAATTTGGCAGCCATTTGTCAAATCCAGACCAAAAGAGGTTTATTTTCCTGTAAGGAAAACAAAAGGAACAGAAAGGGGTGAGCTTGCGCTCAATGAGGTACCAAACATATAGCAGAAAAATCATGGCATTTCACATTTAACAAATCAGATACACATGCCAGATGTAAAGCAAAGGAACCAATGATTCAAATCAGAAGGATACGGGTGGCTCTCAGGAGCCAAATTTCCAGCGCAGTACTTGATCCAAACCGGTTGACTCTCCGTCAACGTATATAGAACCAAAACGTCCGTAGACTCCTCTTTACACCGAATTCCGTCCACCAAACACCCCTTTACCGGGCCCGCTCACCTCAAACGAACAAAATGGTAATACTCGAGTATACCCGGAATCAAGGGTCTCAATACCCAAAATCCCCGAACAGACTACCGTGGTTCGTTATCTAATCGTCCAGGCCCTTGCAGAGCAGAAATCAAGTTAAACAGCAATAGAGGGGAGTGGTACACTCACCGGCTCAACTTCAAAAGTTTTCACTTCAGATTGGCCTTAATCGCCAAGAAATCCTAAAATAATCAAAATAAACCAATTGAAGGTTTTACTTCCAGAATCGAGTAAACAGAATGCACATGTGAGGCTCGACTACTAGTCGTATGCCTCGCCAAATAGTTACTAATGCAAGGGTGCAAAACATGATTTTCTTAGAAACGAAAAGGTAACATGAAGACTTAGGCGCAAACAACCCAAAAGCCTTTCATTTCCACAAAAAGGCAAATCCAACTTAAAGGAACCAAACGGCCTATAAAATCGGGCAGCACCTCCCCTAAATTTCTTACTTTTCCAGCCATTAAGGCTTCATTATATCCTCAAATCAGTCCCAACATCTCACACAAAATTCACCTCATTTCCAAAAGCCATTCACTAGGCCCAAAGTAAAAGTTAACTAGGAAATGACCGGAATAAAAGTAAGCCTTAAAACACACAAACAAGTACAATGAGACTCGATAACGCGTCATAAAGCCATGCCAACCACAACCCCAATAGGGTTTCATATGCATCTATAGACATATAAGCAAACCAGAAAATCAGGAAATGGAACTCATTTGTCCCAACACCAAAAACAGTTTTGGCCTCCTAATGCGGTAATGGCACTAAATGCACTACGTTTATCGGATGGGGGTGTAAGACCCACCGTCTCGAAGCTAAAAGACAGAGATACAACAATGTAGAAGGCCTTTCAGTCCCAATCCTAGCACAACTAGGTCAAAAATGCAGAAAACCCAGCCAGAACCGCAATTGCAGGTTCCCAAATCACACAAAACTGTAATACGTCTATCTCAGCCTACACAGGTCCAATTGCATTGATTCCAAAGGCACATGAAAGCTAAGACATCAAGCTACATTTCATCAGAAGACACCAACAACCAAATCCAAACCAATTCCAGTCAAAACAGACAATTACTATCGCAGTTCGCACATTCTGTTCACCAAAAACAGCAACAGTAAAAACGGCATAACTCACTCTATACTACTCCAAATGCCCTGAAATTGTTTAGGCACAACAAACTCATCAATACCTACAACTTTCATGTTTTGAGAAAAGTCCAATTCGGCCTCTATCTATGACCTAAAATTTCGGACAGATTAGGGGTTCATGAACCCTAACTTTTCACATTTCATTCCAAATCCAAAATTGATTGCATTTATCATCAATTCACACCTACTAGAGTCAAAGCCCCTTATTACCAACCATAAAAAACAACCACACCATCAAGATCATATGAAACCAGAAAATTCCTCATAAAATTGAAAACTTCACCAAATCAAGTCAAATAAAGAAATAAATCACCAAATACTTCACTATCACTTCCAATAGGCACAATTTAAGCATCATTAAGTGTAAGGGAGTAGGCAAACATCACTTACCTAAGAGACAAGAGATGTAGAGATGTTGGCCACCTTAAACCTTCAAATAAACTTCACTAAGACACTTAGTAGCACTAGAAGAAAGGATGTTATGGAGTAGAAATGGATGTAAGCAAATGTTTTTGGGTGATTTGCACCAAGTAGTAGCTAGAACTTGAAGAGTTTCTTCTTCCTTCCTTGCACAAGATGGCCGGCCAACAAGAGGTAAGAAATGGTAATTTTTTTGTGATTTTTGAAGATATTTAACCAATTTTGGTCCAAGGTCAAAATAGTGAATAGTAAATCTTAAAGTAAAACCAATGAGATAGTGACACTTGTCACCACCATAAATGTATTCCTATCCTTTCTTTTCTCTCTCACATCAATCAAATCTCACTCTCTACTTATCTCTTAACACCCGATAAATTTTGCACAGTATCCGAAACTTAACCTTATTGGCCGAATTTTTCCGAACTTTTCGCACTAGTGGGTCCCACGTCCGATATACGTTCTTAATTTCTCAAAATCTATTCGATACTAGAAAAATCATCTAAAAACTATATTTACTCGTAAAATAATCTAGAAAATTTTCCGGATACAGAAAGTGTAGAAAACAAGCCATTGAAAATAAGAAAGCCTAGAAAGATTATAAAACCTAACAAATGGAAAAGTTACGGGTTCTCACACTTTCTCCCCCTTAAAAGAATTTCGTCCTCGAAATTCCTTATCATATATACAGCCAGTTAAGTCAAGTACAAACATAAACGATCCACCGAGGAATGGCCTTTCTAGTTCACCAAATCCTTTCTAACCTAGGCCCTCATATCTTTCGTATCCGGGCGCAAGAATCCCATCTAAGATAATTCACAACTCGAGCCGGCCGGTCCCAAGCGTAAATCATCCTTATTAAAGATTCCTACCCGACATACATACTTAACTTCCTCATGTCCCATGTTAATGATCCTTACACTAATGACATGCACAGTTCATAGCTTACGCTCAAAAGAGCACTGATACCTTTAAACACTTTCACCACAAGCAGGACCATAACATCCCTTGGCCCCAAGCTCGCTCCGCGCAGAGACCACGCGATGTGGCTCTGATACCACTTGTAACAGCCCCACCTTCCCCTAAGGCGAACCAAAGGGGTTAGCGGACTGCCTGCCCAGCTCTCGCCAGGACTACGGATCCGTTTACGTCAATCTACCACGTTCCGAAACTTACCAACGAGCGTAAGCAAGTCAAAATGGCAACATAACCCAAAATAAGAAAATGAAATCCGGAGTCGGCCATGATAGTAACCGCCCCGTCAGAACCCAACCGAAAGAGCACGCAAACATTCACATCTGAACTTTAGCGATTACAATCCAAAATGACATACAAAAGTTTCAAAAGTTAATACATATACACGGTTTGCCAAATCAAAAGAGAAAACGCCCCAAAAGTACACTTAGGGTTTTACTACATGAGCTATACAAAAGATATGTTCAACTAGCTCAATTTGGCAGCCATTTGTCAAATCCAGACCAAAAGGGTTTATTTTCCTGTAAGGAAAACAAAAGGAACAGAAAGGGGTGAGCTTGCGCTCAATGAGGTACCAAACATATAGCAGAAAAATCATGGCATTTCACATTTAACAAATCAGATACACATGCCAGATGTAAAGCAAAGGAACCAATGATTCAAATCAGAAGGATACGGGTGGCTCTCAGGAGCCAAATTTCCAGCGCAGTACTTGATCCAAACCGGTTGACTCTCCGTCAACGTATATAGAACCAAAACGTCCGTAGACTCCTCTTTACACCGAATTCCGTCCACCAAACACCCCTTTACCGGGCCCGCTCACCTCAAACGAACAAAATGGTAATACTCGAGTATACCCGGAATCAAGGGTCTCAATACCCAAAATCCCCGAACAGACTACCGTGGTTCGTTATCTAATCGTCCAGGCCCTTGCCGGCCCGACTCGAATAACTTAGCCACAGGATTGAGCTCATAGGTCATAGAAATCCGAACAGATGCAGACACAGATAACAGATTCAAATTTTGCATAGTAAATTGGCATATGAACAGACAAGAGAACGAGTGTGATAAAGTACACCCTCGTCTCAAACAAATAAACAGATTGCAGAGCAGAAATCAAGTTAAACAGCAATAGAGGGGAGTGGTACACTCACCGGCTCAACTTCAAAAGTTTTCACTTCAGATTGGCCTTAATCGCCAAGAAATCCTAAAATAATCAAAATAAACCAATTGAAGGTTTTACTTCCAGAATCGAGTAAACAGAATGCACATGTGAGGCTCGACTACTAGTCGTATGCCTCGCCAAATAGTTACTAATGCAAGGGTGCAAAACATGATTTTCTTAGAAACGAAAAGGTAACATGAAGACTTAGGCGCAAACAACCCAAAAGCCTTTCATTTCCACAAAAAGGCAAATCCAACTTAAAGGAACCAAACGGCCTATAAAATCGGCCAGCACCTCCCCTAAATTTCTTACTTTTCCAGCCATTAAGGCTTCATTATATCCTCAAATCAGTCCCAACATCTCACACAAAATTCACCTCATTTCCAAAAGCCATTCACTAGGCCCAAAGTAAAAGTTAACTAGGAAATGACCGGAATAAAAGTAAGCCTTAAAACACACAAACAAGTACAATGAGACTCGATAACGCGTCATAAAGCCATGCCAACCACAACCCCAATAGGGTTTCATATGCATCTATAGACATATAAGCAAACCAGAAAATCAGGAAATGGAACTCATTTGTCCCAACACCAAAAACAGTTTTGGCCTCCTAATGCGGTAATGGCACTAAATGCACTACGTTTATCGGATGGGGGTGTAAGACCCACCGTCTCGAAGCTAAAAGACAGAGATACAACAATGTAGAAGGCCTTTCAGTCCCAATCCTAGCACAACTAGGTCAAAAATGCAGAAAACCCAGCCAGAACCGCAATTGCAGGTTCCCAAATCACACAAAACTGTAATACGTCTATCTCAGCCTACACAGGTCCAATTGCATTGATTCCAAAGGCACATGAAATCTAAGACATCAAGCTACATTTCATCAGAAGACACCAACAACCAAATCCAAACCAATTCCAGTCAAAACAGACAATTACTATCGCAGTTCGCACATTCTGTTCACCAAAAACAGCAACAGTAAAAACGGCATAACTCACTCTATACTACTCCAAATGCCCTGAAATTGTTTAGGCACAACAAACTCATCAATACCTACAACTTTCATGTTTTGAGAAAAGTCCAATTCGGCCTCTATCTATGACCTAAAATTTCGGACAGATTAGGGGTTCATGAACCCTAACTTTTCACATTTCATTCCAAATCCAAAATTGATTGCATTTATCATCAATTCACACCTACTAGAGTCAAAGCCCCTTATTACCAACCATCAAAAACAACCACACCATCAAGATCATATGAAACCAGAAAATTCCTCATAAAATTGAAAACTTCACCAAATCAAGTCAAATAAAGAAATAAATCACCAAATACTTCACTATCACTTCCAATAGGCACAATTTAAGCATCATTAAGTGTAAGGGAGTAGGCAAACATCACTTACCTAAGAGACAAGAGATGTAGAGATGTTGGCCACCTTAAACCTTCAAATAAACTTCACTAAGACACTTAGTAGCACTAGAAGAAAGGATGTTATGGAGTAGAAATGGATGTAAGCAAATGTTTTTGGGTGATTTGCACCAAGTAGTAGCTAGAACTTGAAGAGTTTCTTCTTCCTTCCTTGCACAAGATGGCCGGCCAACAAGAGGTAAGAAATGGTAATTTTTTTGTGATTTTTTGAAGATATTTAACCAATTTTGGTTCAAGGTCAAAATAGTGAATAGTAAATCTTAAAGTAAAACCAATGAGATAGTGACACTTGTCACCACCATAAATGTATTCCTATCCTTTCTTTTCTCTCTCACATCAATCAAATCTCACTCTCTACTTATCTCTTAACACCCGATAAATTTTGCACAGTATCCGAAACTTAACCTTATTGGCCGAATTTTTCCGAACTTTTCACACTAGTGGGTCCCACGTCCGATATACGTTCTTAATTTCTCAAAATCTATTCGATACTAGAAAAATCATCTAAAAACTATATTTACTCGTAAAATAATCTAGAAAATTTTCCGGATACAGAAAGTGTAGAAAACAAGCCATTGAAAATAAGAAAGCCTAGAAAGATTATAAAACCTAACAAATGGAAAAGTTACGGGTTCTCACACTTAGAAACTTTATGCCCCAGAAAAGAAATTTCATCCAGCCAAAACTCACACTTACTAAATTTAGCATACAATTTATGCTCTCTTAAGATCTGTAGAACTACCTCCAAGTGTTTAACATGTTCTTCTCGAGTCTTAGAATATACTAGGATATCATCAATAAAAACTACTACAAACTGATCCAAGTATTTTTTAAAGACTCTCTGCATTAAGTCCATGAAGGCAGCTGGTGCATTGGTTAACCCAAATGGCATGACTGCGAACTCAAAATGTCCATATCTTGTATTGAAAGCAGTCTTAGATATGTCTTCCTTCTTAATTTTCAACTGATAATATCCTTGCCTCAAGTCCAGTTTGGAGAAAACTACTGATCCTTGCAGCTGATCAAATAAGTTGTCAATCAATGGTAGAGGGTATTTATTTTTAATTGTACCCTCATTTAATCCTCGATAATCAATACACAACCTCAAACTTCCATCCTTTTTCTTAACAAATAGAACAGGTGCGCCCCATGGCGAATCACTTTCTCTAACAAAACCTCTCTCCAATAGATCCTGTAATTGTATTTTCAATTCTTTTAGTTCTGCGGGAGCCATTCGGTACGGAGTCTTAGAAATCGGGGCCATTCCCGGCACTAGTTCAATCTTGAACTCCACTTCTCTCTCCGGAGGTAATGTTTTTAATTCTTCGGGAAACACATCTGGAAATTCCCTTACCACTGGTACATCCTCGAACTTTACTTGGTCATTGGGAGCGTTAATTAGGAAAGCTAAAAATCCTTGCGCACCTTTATACAACATTTTCCTTGCCCGAACTCCCGAAATCATGGCAGATGATGCTAACCTACCTTTCACATCCAATTTCAGGGTTGCTTCCCCAGGAATCCAAAATTCTATCACTTTTGCTCTACAATCAAGCTTAGCATGGTAATGAGCTAGGAAATCCATTCCTATGATAACATCATACCCTTTTATGTCCAAACTGACTAGGTCTACTAGCATCTTACGCTCTCCAACCCAGAATTCGCAGTTCTTATAGGCCAGGCTAGTGATTATACTCCTATTACCCATAGGTGTCCTAACTTCAAGATTGAAGGGTAATTTAACAGGTTGTACATTA